>NW_025541580.1:0-7500 GCF_017591435.1 Portunus trituberculatus | reverse complement strand
CCTGTTGACAGGCAAGGAGGCCCCTACTACTTGTTGTACTCCTGCGGACGGTGGCACACGGCCATTCTCCCGCAGGAGCTGCTGACTGATTGATTAGGCCAGACCCCGCCACCCTGGTGCGAGCTTTTTAACTTTTAGTTGCGTTCCTTTCAGAAACGTCACGATAATGATCCTTCCGCAGGTTCACCTACGGAAACCTTGTTACGACTTTTACTTCCTCTAAATGATCAAGTTTGGACATCTTTCCGTCAGCTCGAGGCGCCGAGAGCCCGGCGGCAGTAATACCGCGCGGGCCTGGCATCCAAGAGCGCCAGTCCGAAGGCCTCACTAAATCATTCAATCGGTAGTAGCGACGGGCGGTGTGTACAAAGGGCAGGGACGTAATCAACGCAAGCTCATGACTTGCGCTTACTGGGAATTCCTCGTTCATGGGAGACAATTGCAAACCCCAATCCCTATCATGAAAGGATTTCAACGGGTTACCCGCTCCTCTCGGAGGGGGAGGACACGTTGATCCCTTCAGTGTAGCGCGCGTGCGGCCCAGAACATCTAAGGGCATCACAGACCTGTTATTGCTCAATCTCGTGCGGCTAGAATTGCCGCTTATCCCTCTAAGAAGAAGCTGCGAACTGGACACCAATTGCTGGAGATCCGTCGACTAGTTAGTAGGCCAGAGTCTCGTTCGTTATCGGAATTAACCAGACAAATCGCTCCACCAACTAAGAACGGCCATGCACCACCACCCACCGAATCGAGAAAGAGCTCTCAATCTGTCAATCCTTCCGGTGTCTGGGCCTGGTGAGGTTCCCCGTGTTGAGTCAAATTAAGCCGCAGGCTCCACTCCTGGTGGTGCCCTTCCGTCAATTCCTTTAAGTTTCAGCTTTGCAACCATACTTCCCCCGGAACCCAAAGACTTTGGTTTCCCGGAAGCTGCCCGCCGGGTCATGGGAATAACGCCGGCGGATCGCTGGTCAGCATCGTTTATGGTTAGAACTAGGGCGGTATCTGATCGCCTTCGAACCTCTAACTTTCGTTCTTGATTAATGAAAACATCCTTGGCAAATGCTTTCGCAGTAGTTCGTCTTGCGACGGTCCAAGAATTTCACCTCTAGCGTCGCAATACGAATGCCCCGCCTGTTCCTATTAGTCATTACCTCGGGTTCAGAAAACCAACAAAATAGAACCGAGGTCCTATTCCATTATTCCATGCATAGGCATTCAGGCCGTCAATGTAGCCTGCTTTGAGCACTCTAATTTTTTCAAAGTAAACTCTGCCGGCCACGCGGGACACTCGATGAAGAGCACCCCGTGCGAGCCAGCGGGCGGTTAAAAACTGTTCGGAGCGTGACAGTGTGCACCGGGCGGTGAACCGTCAGTCCAGAACTGAAATCCAACTACGAGCTTTTTAACCGCAACAACTTTAATATACGCTATTGGAGCTGGAATTACCGCGGCTGCTGGCACCAGACTTGCCCTCCAATAGATCCTCGTTAAAGGATTTAAAGTGTACTCATTCCGATTGCGAGGCCTCGGATGAGTCTCGCATCGTTATTTTTCGTCACTACCTCCCCGTGCCGGGAGTGGGTAATTTGCGTGCCTGCTGCCTTCCTTAGATGTGGTAGCCGTTTCTCAGGCTCCCTCTCCGGAATCGAACCCTGATTCCCCGTTACCTGTTATAGCCATTGTAGGCGTATAACCTACAATCGAAAGCTGATAAGGCAGACACTTGAAAGAGGCGGCGCCGGTGCGGAGACCGTGCGCTCAGCTCAAAGTTATTCAGATTCAACACAATGGGGTGACGGACCGAGGCCCGACCGGTTTTGAACTAATAAAAGCGCTCTTCCCTTGCGGTCAGAGACGTGGTGCATGTATTAGCTCTAGAATTACCACAGTTATCCAAGTAAGTGTGGGTACAGATCCAATGAATCATAGCTGATTTAATGAGCCATTCGCGGTTTCGCCTTAACTCGGCTTGTACTTAGACATGCATGGCTTAATCTTTGAGACAAGCATATGACTACTGGCAGGATCAACCAGGTAGCAAAATGTGATGATGAAGGCACTCGTAGTGTAGAGTCGCACATCAAACATCAAACCCCTCCTCCTTCTCAATACTCCAGAGCAGCTCTACTGCTGCCCTCCATACACGTCAAGGCGTGTATGCTTGATTGACACTTGCCCTCTTTATTTCTCTCTCTCTCTCTCTGTCACACCTTGCTTGTTTCTTTCTCTCTCTCTCGAGTTTTACTCTCTCGCATCATGGGGTGAAGGAAGTCTCACTAACACCCTCAGCTTAATAAGTAGTAAACTCTTGTAATAATAGTAGGGAAGGTAAACGCCCGACACTGTGTCGCGACGCTCCCTTTGCATCATAACAGCAGCACCTGGGTGGGGTTGCCAAGCCCACCCACAATAGGCTCCACCACCACCCTAATGAGGAATTGACGGAAGGTGCTTAATCTGACACCTCTCTTTCTCTCTCTCTCTCTCTCTCCTCTCCCGAGTTTTACTCTCTCGCATCATGGGGTGAAGTCTCACTAACACCCTCAGCTTAATAATAAGTAGTAAACTCTTGTAATAATAGTAGGGAAGGTAAACGCCCGACGCTGTGTCGCGACGCTGCTGGGTGGGGTTGCCAAGCCCACACACACACACACACACAATAGGCTCTACCAGAGCAGTGGTGCCCTTCCGTGAATTCCTCGTTAGGGTTTTAGATGGAGTGGAGTGCGTGTCATCGTGTGCGCGCTCGGTCGGACGGACGTCTTGTGTTTATAAGATGAGGGACAGCCCGTCCTAGCCCGCACGCACACACACACACACACCCCCATAAACAATCCGTCAATCCAACTCAATCAGCTCGCCAAGCAACGAGACAACCGACGACCCACAACCACCACCACCACCACCATTATTACCTTTACCCCCTCGACCCCAGCACTATTATATGTAGTGTGCTCACATGCTCGTCAGGAATTACCGAGGCTTATAATAATATCTCTTCTTGTTCGCGGATTTATATGGTGTTGCATTGAGCATCGCACTACCACTTAGAAGACTGTGTGCTGGCACTTTCTCCGTGGGTGAAGGCCCCCCCAATAGGCCCCACCAAGTCGAAGTCCCAAGGCAAGGTAATAAGGAGTAGCAGCAGCAGCCGCAGGCAGGCAGTCGTCGTCGTTCGCCACTGACATGCCGAATTCCATCCACACTGACCACATTATTGAGTCAAGTGTAGCTTCCACCAACCACTGGCTTAAAGGCTATGGAACGCTCACGACAATAGTTGAAGCAACGGCGCCTCTCAAACGCTTCACATAAGGACGACCCCAATCTGTGTGATCCAGTCCCTTCTGAGTTGCTCACCCTCACTTATTTGTTTGGGCAGGACTGATTCTTATTGAGCAACCGAGTTGCTATCGGGCCAGTTCCTTCGCTATTGCTCTGACCATCAGCAGGAGACCCAACATCTCCCTAGGCGGAACACCCTTTCGCGGATCGCGCGCCCCGTATCTCAGATTTTGAGGAGGCGGACCCCTACCCGGTTGTTGTCGAAGCCAACTTTAGAGTCGTGAGAAACATCCACATAACCTCGCCACACAGCAGAGGCAGGTAAGTAAGTAAGCCACACCACGGCTTCATATGCAGAGGCAGAGGTTGTACCACCGGCAGTAGTAGTAGTAGTAGTAGTATACATACATACACATGCCTGTATACATACACACGCACTGCTTGCTATATAATAAAAAGTATTCACCACTCTTTCAGTAACGTGTCATCCAAACAGCATTACAGAGTGGGAGGGGTTTGGGGATTAGTCGCTACGCGTCTAAGACGAATGAACGTCTCTTAACGACGCCGCGCCCCTTTCTCGTATATCATTTTGGGGTTTAGTTCCGTCTCTCTAGACAAGAACGAAGCGGACTGTTACCTCTCCCGCCGCCGGCCCCACCGCTGCAATTACTTTATACTAGTAGCTACACAGGCGAACAAACGCAACAAGAATAGCTTAGTAGTAACAGCAGCAGTGGACGACGATCCAGCACCCAAGGAAACAGGCGTCATCGTCCGCTGGTAGTGTAGTGTGTGACAAGTTCCAACCGACCATCGCATAGGAAGAATCGATTCAAGAACTAGACTCTCAAGCGCACGGAGAGCGGTGTAACCTCATCAAAAAAGAGAGGGGGCGCTGACTTGAAGGCAAATCGCTTAAGCAAACACCACACACAGTGTCGCCTCCACGATGAGCCGCAGCTAATGCCGTGAAGCTTCTCATCCTAGGGAGAGGAGATGGGTGGGCCACGCGCGTAGAGACCAATGACATGGACAGTCAAAGTGAATTGTTAGCGATGCACGTCCGCCGTTCATTCTACCGGTCTGTACATGATAAACCTACGCCCATGATTTACAAGTCACAACCTTGGCGAGAAGTGTGCAGGGATAAGAGGCCAAACGAAACGTCGTGCGTCTCAGCAGCCGTCGAATGTGCTCACCTGCCAGCGGTTGTGGGCTAGACATGGATCGGGCCTGGGTCGGGAGAAGGAGCCGTCAGACCCCTTCTCCTTACTATATTTTCAAACTCGAACTCGGTGAAATTCACATTTTGGACCCAATGCTACATCTACGGAATTGATTTTTCTCCCGCAGGAAAACCTGCGGGACAATCTCGACGCCGTAGCCGACCACCCGCTCTACTTCCAAATTTTTTTTTTTGCTCCGATTGCAACCAAACTCCTACAGCGTGCTTGCAGTGGCAAAAAACCCCGGCAGCCAAAATTTGGACCCATTTCGCCCAAAAACCAAACTTTGAGGAAGATGTGAAAGTGACGCGGGTTTGGGTGCGGGAGGCCAGTCCGATCCCGTAGCTGAGGCGCGAGCCAGCTACGGGATCGGCCGGCCCGCGCTCCAAGCCCCGGGAGCGAAATCCAAAACCGTAGCTGGGTGGCGCGCGGCCGTACACTCCCGCGCTCCCAGCCCCGGGAAATCTCAACCACCCCTCTCCCCGTAGCTATTGCGATGACACTCTGACACGATCCGTTCCGTGTCAGAGGAAGGTCGCATGCCAAATTTGGAGGCGAATTTCTCAAAAATAAAAAGGTTTTTTGGTCAAATTTTATTTAACGCACAAGTGACTGTGAACATTCTCAACGGCGCTCAAACTCTGTCCAGGTGACGAGTAGACGCTCTACGACACGCCTGTGCCGGTGCCGGAACCCGGGACGCACCGTGAACGAGACAATATTTAGTCCAAAGTCGGACCCGGGTGACGGGGAGAAGCGTGCGGGAGAAAATTCCAAACCAGGGCAAGCTACGGGATCGGCCCTGCTCTCCCGCGCTCCCAGCCCGCGAGGCCAAGTCCGAACCCGTTGAACCTACCTACCTTCGCCCACCATGGATTACTTACTTACACGCTCTTGCCAGAGGATTACTAACAACCTAGACATATGTGTTTCTCAGTCTAGTTTCATAATCTGAAAGCATTATATCGTCGCTTTTAAATAAGGTGGGTTTTTAGAAAACCAAGATCGGGTAGTTCTGGTGCAGGAATCGTGCACAAAACACGTGAAATACCTTCTTAACATCCGTACCGATCACTGTGTGCAAAAGGGTACACTTACTGTGAAAAGTATGGAAACTAGAAAAAAAAGTAATCCCCGCACGAAAACCACCGGGACCCAAACTCAATTCCGTAGCCGCGTTGGCAGGCGGAACCCCGTCCCGCGCGTTTCCGCCTATGACCGGCTCCGCCGCCGGGGCCACCACCGCGTTGCCAGGCGGAACCAACCAACCCCGTCCCGCGCGTTTCCGCCTGTGACCGGCTCCGCCGCCGTAGCCGCAGCGCAGGCCACAACGGAGTTGGCGACTGCCCGGCAGAAAAACGACCGGGACCTAAGCCAGTTGACAATGTCAAACCCTTCAAGCTACAGGATTGGCTTAGCGCAACACATCGAAAATACTTTTCACTCTACTATAAAAAATATACAATATATCAAATATATCGCGTTATAGATGGTATATACAGTGTATACACTATATATACATGTGTGTATCATGTCTCTATGTCTTATAGTTTACGCTTAAGTGTTTTGTCTGTTTTTCGTCTCTTGTCGTTCAAGGCGCTCTTAGTGTCTAAGGAATGTACAGCGTCTTACGCTCCAAGTGCTTAATTTTGTCATTTTTTTGTAAGTACCTTTCCCATCGAGATATTGACACGAAACATTGACACGATCCGTTCCGTGTCAAAGGAAGGCCGCATGCAAAATTTGGAGGCAAATTTCTCAAAAATAAAAAAGTTTTTTGTTAAATTTTTATTTAGCCCATAATTGTCTGGGAATTTTCTCGCCGCCCTTGAAACTGTGTCCAGGTGAGGAGAAGACGCTATGCCACACCCCTGTGCAGGCGCCGCAGCCCGGGAGACACCGTGAACGGATCAATGTTTCGTCAAATGTCACACCCGGGTGACGGGGAGAAACGTGCGGGAGAAAATTCCGAAGCCGTAGCTGGCCGGCGAGCAAGCTACGGGATCGGCCGGCGAGAGATACCAGCTGGCCCCGGGAGCGAAATCCAAACCAGGGCAAGCTACGGGATCGGCCCCGCTCTCCCGCGCTCCCAGCCCCGGGAAATCTCAACCACCCCTTTCCCCGTAGCTATTGCGATGACACTCTGACACGATCCGTTCCGTGTCAGAGGAAGGCCGCATGCCAAATTTGGAGGCAAATTTCTCAAAAATAAAAAAGTTTTTTGGTCAAATTTTATTTAACGCACAAGTGACTGTGAACATTCTCAACGGCGCTCAAACTCTGACCAGGTGACGAGTAGACGCTCTGCCGCACGCCCGTGCCGGTGACGGAACCCGGGACACACCGTGAACGAGGCAATATTTAGTCCAAAGTCGGACCCGGGTGACGGGGAGAAACGCGCGGGAGAAAATTCCGAAGCCGTAGCTGGCCGGCGAGCAAGCTACGGGATCGGCCGGCGAGAGATACCAGCTGGCCGCGGGAGCGAAATCCAAACCAGGGCAAGCTACGGGATCGGCCCCGCTCTCCCGCGCTCCCAGCCCCGGGAAATCTCAACCACCCCTTTCCCCGTAGCTATTGCGATGACACTCTGACACGATCCGTTCCGTGTCAGAGGAAGGCCGCATGCCAAATTTGGAGGCAAATTTCTCAAAAATAAAAAAGTTTTTTGGTCAAATTTTATTTCACGCACAAGTGACTGTGAACATTCTCAACGGCGCTCAAACTCTGACCAGGTGACGAGTAGACGCTCTGCCGCACGCCCGTGCCGCTGACGGAACCCGGGACACACCGTGAACGAGGCAATATTTAGTCCAAAGTCGGACCCGGGTGACGGGGAGAAACGCGCGGGAGAAAATTCCGAAGCCGTAGCTGGCCGGCGAGCAAGCTACGGGATCGGCCGGCGAGAGATACCAGCTGGCCGCGGGGCGAAATCCAAACCAGGGCAAGCTACGGGATCGGCCCTGCTCTCCCGCGCTCCCAGCCC
>NW_025541579.1:0-5475 GCF_017591435.1 Portunus trituberculatus | reverse complement strand
CATCAAACCCTCCTCCTTCTCAATACTCCAGAGCAGCTCTACTGCTGCCCTCCATACACGTCAAGGCGTGTATGCTTGATTGACACTTGCCCTCTTTATTTCTCTCTCTCTCTCTCTGTCACACCTTGCTTGTTTCTTTCTCTCTCTCTCTCGAGTTTTACTCTCTCGCATCATGGGGTGAAGGAAGTCTCACTAACACCCTCAGCTTAATAAGTAGTAAACTCTTGTAATAATAGTAGGGAAGGTAAACGCCCGACACTGTGTCGCGACGCTCCCTTTGCATCATAACAGCAGCACCTGGGTGGGGTTGCCAAGCCCACCCACAATAGGCTCCACCACCACCCTAATGAGGAATTGACGGAAGGTGCTTAATCTGACACCTCTCTTTCTCTCTCTCTCTCTCTCTTTCCCTCTCCCGAGTTTTACTCTCTCGCATCATGGGGTGAAGTCTCACTAACACCCTCAGCTTAATAATAAGTAGTAAACTCTTGTAATAATAGTAGGAAGGTAAACGCCCGACGCTGTGTCGCGACGCTGCTGGGTGGGGTTGCCACCCACACACACACACACACACAATAGGCTCTACCAGAGCAGTGGTGCCCTTCCGTGAATTCCTCGTTAGGGTTTTAGATGGAGTGGAGTGCGTGTCATCGTGTGCGCGCTCGGTCGGACGGACGTCTTGTGTTTATAAGATGAGGGACAGCCCGTCCTAGCCCGCACGCACACACACACACACACACCCATAAACAATCCGTCAATCCAACTCAATCAGCTCGCCAAGCAACGAGACAACCGACGACCCACAACCACCACCACCACCACCATTATTACCTTTACCCCCTCGACCCCAGCACTATTATATGTAGTGTGCTCACATGCTCGTCAGGAATTACCGAGGCTATAATAATATCTCTTCTTGTTCGCGGATTTATATGGTGTTGCATTGAGCATCGCACTACCACTTAGAAGACTGTGTGCTGGCACTTTCTCCGTGGGTGAAGGCCCCCCCAATAGGCCCCACCAAGTCGAAGTCCCAAGGCAAGGTAATAAGGAGTAGCAGCAGCAGCCGCAGGCAGGCAGTCGTCGTCGTTCGCCACTGACATGCCGAATTCCATCCACACTGACCACATTATTGAGTCAAGTGTAGCTTCCACCAACCACTGGCTTAAAGGCTATGGAACGCTCACGACAATAGTTGAAGCAACGGCGCCTCTCAAACGCTTCACATAAGGACGACCCCAATCTGTGTGATCCAGTCCCCTTCTGAGTTGCTCACCCTCACTTATTTGTTTGGGCAGGACTGATTCTTATTGAGCAACCGAGTTGCTATCGGGCCAGTTCCTTCGCTATTGCTCTGACCATCAGCAGGAGACCCAACATCTCCCTAGGCGGAACACCCTTTCGCGGATCGCGCGCCCCGTATCTCAGATTTTGAGGAGGCGGACCCCTACCCGGTTGTTGTCGAAGCCAACTTTAGAGTCGTGAGAAACATCCACATAACCTCGCCACACAGCAGAGGCAGGTAAGTAAGTAAGCCACACCACGGCTTCATATGCAGAGGCAGAGGTTGTACCACCGGCAGTAGTAGTAGTAGTAGTAACATACATACATACACATGCCTGTATACATACACACGCACTGCTTGCTATATAATAAAAAGTATTCACCACTCTTTCAGTAACGTGTCATCCAAACAGCATTACAGAGTGGGAGGGGTTTGGGGATTAGTCGCTACGCGTCTAAGACGAATGAACGTCTCTTAACGACGCCGCGCCCTTTCTCGTATATCATTTTGGGGTTTAGTTCCGTCTCTCTAGACAAGAACGAAGCGGACTGTTACCTCTCCCGCCGCCGGCCCCACCGCTGCAATTACTTTATACTAGTAGCTACACAGGCGAACAAACGCAACAAGAATAGCTTAGTAGTAACAGCAGCAGTGGACGACGATCCAGCACCCAAGGAAACAGGCGTCATCGTCCGCTGGTAGTGTAGTGTGTGACAAGTTCCAACCGACCATCGCATAGGAAGAATCGATTCAAGAACTAGACTCTCAAGCGCACGGAGAGCGGTGTAACCTCATCAAAAAGAGGGGCGCTGACTTGAAGGCAAATCGCTTAAGCAAACACCACACACAGTGTCGCCTCCACGATGAGCCGCAGCTAATGCCGTGAAGCTTCTCATCCTAGGGAGAGGAGATGGGTGGGCCACGCGCGTAGAGACCAATGACATGGACAGTCAAAGTGAATTGTTAGCGATGCACGTCCGCCGTTCATTCTACCGGTCTGTACATGATAAACCTACGCCCATGATTTACAAGTCACAACCTTGGCGAGAAGTGTGCAGGGATAAGAGGCCAAACGAAACGTCGTGCGTCTCAGCAGCCGTCGAATGTGCTCACCTGCCAGCGGTTGTGGGCTAGACATGGATCGGGCCCGGGTCGGGAGAAGGAGCCGTCAGACCCCTTCTCCTTACTATATTTTCAAACTCGAACTCGGTGAAATTCACATTTTGGACCCAATGCTACATCTACGGAATTGGATTTTTCTCCCGCAGGAAAACCTGCGGGACAATCTCGACGCCGTAGCCGACCACCCCGCTCTACTTCCAAATTTTTTTTTTTTTTTGCTCCGATTGCAACCAAACTCCTACAGCGTGCTTGCAGTGGCAAAAAACCCCGGCAGCCAAAATTTGGACCCATTTCGCCCAAAAACCAAACTTTGAGGAAGATGTGAAAGTGACGCGGGTTTGGGTGCGGGAGGCCAGTCCGATCCCGTAGCTGAGGCGCGAGCCAGCTACGGGATCGGCCGGCCCGCGCTCCAAGCCCCGGGAGCGAAATCCAAAACCGTAGCTGGGTGGCGCGCGGCCGTACACTCCCGCGCTCCCAGCCCCGGGAAATCTCAACCACCCCTCTCCCCGTAGCTATTGCGATGACACTCTGACACGATCCGTTCCGTGTCAGAGGAAGGTCGCATGCCAAATTTGGAGGCGAATTTCTCAAAAATAAAAAAGTTTTTTGGTCAAATTTTATTTAACGCACAAGTGACTGTGAACATTCTCAACGGCGCTCAAACTCTGTCCAGGTGACGAGTAGACGCTCTACGACACGCCTGTGCCGGTGCCGGAACCCGGGACGCACCGTGAACGAGACAATATTTAGTCCAAAGTCGGACCCGGGTGACGGGGAGAAGCGTGCGGGAGAAAATTCCAAACCAGGGCAAGCTACGGGATCGGCCCGCTCTCCCGCGCTCCCAGCCCGCGAGGCCAAGTCCGAACCCGTTGAACCTACCTACCTTCGCCCACCATGGATTACTTACTTACACGCTCTTGCCAGAGGATTACTAACAACCTAGACATATGTGTTTCTCAGTCTAGTTTCATAATCTGAAAGCATTATATCGTCGCTTTTAAATAAGGTGGGTTTTTAGAAAACCAAGATCGGGTAGTTCTGGTGCAGGAATCGTGCACAAAACACGTGAAATACCTTCTTAACATCCGTACCGATCACTGTGTGCAAAAGGGTACACTTACTGTGAAAAGTATGGAAACTAGAAAAAAAAGTAATCCCCGCACGAAAACCACCGGGACCCAAACTCAATTCCGTAGCCGCGTTGGCAGGCGGAACCCCGTCCCGCGCGTTTCCGCCTATGACCGGCTCCGCCGCCGGGGCCACCACCGCGTTGCCAGGCGGAACCAACCAACCCCGTCCCGCGCGTTTCCGCCTGTGACCGGCTCCGCCGCCGTAGCCGCAGCGCAGGCCACAACGGAGTTGGCGACTGCCCGGCAGAAAAACGACCGGGACCTAAGCCAGTTGACAATGTCAAACCCTTCAAGCTACAGGATTGGCTTAGCGCAACACATCGAAAATACTTTTCACTCTACTATAAAAAATATACAATATATCAAATATATCGCGTTATAGATGGTATATACAGTGTATACACTATATATACATGTGTGTATCATGTCTCTATGTCTTATAGTTTACGCTTAAGTGTTTTTGTCTGTTTTTCGTCTCTTGTCGTTCAAGGCGCTCTTAGTGTCTAAGGAATGTACAGCGTCTTACGCTCCAAGTGCTTAATTTTGTCATTTTTTTGTAAGTACCTTTCCCATCGAGATATTGACACGAAACATTGACACGATCCGTTCCGTGTCAAAGGAAGGCCGCATGCAAAATTTGGAGGCAAATTTCTCAAAAATAAAAAAGTTTTTTGTTAAATTTTTATTTAGCCCATAATTGTCTGGGAATTTTCTCGCCGCCCTTGAAACTGTGTCCAGGTGAGGAGAAGACGCTATGCCACACCCCTGTGCAGGCGCCGCAGCCCGGGAGACACCGTGAACGGATCAATGTTTCGTCAAATGTCACACCCGGGTGACGGGGAGAAACGTGCGGGAGAAAATTCCGAAGCCGTAGCTGGCCGGCGAGCAAGCTACGGGATCGGCCGGCGAGAGATACCAGCTGGCCCCGGGAGCGAAATCCAAACCAGGGCAAGCTACGGGATCGGCCCCGCTCTCCCGCGCTCCCAGCCCCGGGAAATCTCAACCACCCCTTTCCCCGTAGCTATTGCGATGACACTCTGACACGATCCGTTCCGTGTCAGAGGAAGGCCGCATGCCAAATTTGGAGGCAAATTTCTCAAAAATAAAAAAGTTTTTTGGTCAAATTTTATTTAACGCACAAGTGACTGTGAACATTCTCAACGGCGCTCAAACTCTGACCAGGTGACGAGTAGACGCTCTGCCGCACGCCCGTGCCGGTGACGGAACCCGGGACACACCGTGAACGAGGCAATATTTAGTCCAAAGTCGGACCCGGGTGACGGGGAGAAACGCGCGGGAGAAAATTCCGAAGCCGTAGCTGGCCGGCGAGCAAGCTACGGATCGGCCGGCGAGAGATACCAGCTGGCCGCGGAGCGAAATCCAAACCAGGGCAAGCTACGGGATCGGCCCTGCTCTCCCGCGCTCCCAGCCCCGGGAAATCTCAACCACCCTTTCCCCGTAGCTACAGGATGACACTCTGACACGATCCGTTCCGTGTCAGAGGAAGGCCGCATGCCAAATTTGGAGGCAAATTTCTCAAAAATAAAAAAGTTTTTTGGTCAAATTTTATTTCACGCACAAGTGACTGTGAACATTCTCAACGGCGCTCAAACTCTGACCAGGTGACGAGTAGACGCTCTGCCGCACGCCCGTGCCGGTGACGGAACCCGGGACACACCGTGAACGAGGCAATATTTAGTCCAAAGTCGGACCCGGGTGACGGGGAGAAACGCGCGGGAGAAAATTCCGAAGCCGTAGCTGGCCGGCGAGCAAGCTACGGATCGGCCGGCGAGAGATACCAGCTGGCCGCGGGAGCGAAATCCAAACCAGGGCAAGCTACGGATCGGCCCTGCTCTCCCGCGCTCCCAGCCCGCGAGGCCAAGCCCGAACCCGTTGTTGAACCTACCTTCGCTCACCATGGATTACTTACTTACACGC
>NW_025541578.1:320000-380000 GCF_017591435.1 Portunus trituberculatus | reverse complement strand
TGACCCTCGCTGCAAGTTTCCATACAAGGGCAAGGAAATCAGCTACATTGATTTCTACGAGAGTGTGAGTGTTTGTTTGTTAATCACATCATAGAGGCAAACACTTGTCTCTCGCTGTGACTTTTCAAAGAAATGATTTGCCAGGTCCTCAAGACTTTTTTTCTTTTAACAAGGTATAATTCTCGTTATTATAATCTGTCCGTAGAGCTGCAAAAACACCTTTGAATTTATACTAGAAACCTTGAAAATAGCAGAGATATGGTGCCAAAATGCTAAAGAATAGTGTTAGTCCTGCCCCATTCAGAAAATTTGTCCCCAGTTTAGAAGAAAGTCTTGGCTCTCATTCCCTTCCATCCACTTAGTATAACATCCCTTCCAGAAACTTATTACCCTTTTTGGAAGCATGAATTGCCCCATAGCTTTATCAGACATTCACAAAAGTTGTATCTCTCCTCCTTTCCCTTAAAAACCAGTATCAAGTCCTCTTCAGAAGCGTGTTGACCTCTTAGGAAGTACGTATCACCCCTGCAGCCTTAGCAGACATTCCCACCAGATGGGAACTGCCTTGTCGTAGTGGGAGGGCTTGCGTGCCCCTGTGACCTGGCGAGCTAGGCTAGAGGGGGCTTAGGCCCCTGCTCTGCCCTTTCGAGGGGGAGAGGGCTACCCATGCTAGTAAGGTCGCCAGTGAGGGGCCAGATTAGTGGTTCCTACGTAGGCTGCCAGTGGACCAGCGGAGCCACCCGCTGGAGGGATCGCCCAATAGGGGCCATCCTGTGCTGGATGGTTGGGTGTCCAGGCTGGGATGCTTTGGGAGGGGGGTCTCAGCTCTGTCGTGGACAAACATTCGTATCATGTGGGGCCTGTTTTTAAAACGACTGGTCCGCATGGGGACGAGGTACCCCGTCCACGGCAGCCAGCGCTCCCTCCCATTCTTGTCCCAGTAGGTGGTTTCTCTTGCCCCTGGAGCCATTTTTTGTGTAACTTTATATATATGGTGTTAAGGTTTTACGTACGCCACACGGCTGCGGTTAACTGCTACAGCTCACTCGAGTGTTATTCTGGCAAAATCACCAACCGTGTTACGGTCAGTACCGTGGGGAATATAAAACTCCACAGAGTCCCCACTACTATAACTCACAGCCGCCGTAACCCTCAGGTTCTTTCAAGGTCGCCAACAGTGTGTAATTTCCCCCACTGTAAGGGAATCTCCTCAGCATCTCCTTCTCCTCCTGTACCAAACCAAGTAGAATTTATAAATGGTAGATGTTATGTGTGACAGGGCGAGGCCATAATACCCCCTAAAGAAACCACCCACAAGGACAATTCCACCCACTTCTCTATGAAGTATTAATGCCTCTCCACACGCCTTGCACCCAGGCTATGAGGGTTCACATACTGGGACAAAACGTGCAGTATATATATTACTATACTATTCTACTACAACAAGTGCTTACTAACACCTGTTAGACTGACATCCCTGGCCTACTATTACTGCAATATATGATGTGTACAGCACATCCGGTGATGTACACACAAGCCCAGACACCACCTACGCGTTACACCCACTATACACTGAGTCCAAATACTCGTCGCACACAAGTCTGGCGGACGACAACTACGCACCACTGGCCGACATGAAGCCTCTCAGCCTTCAATGGTGTGCGTGGCTACTACCACTACAATACAGTTTACTACTGATACTATACAAAAGATGGTGGGGGCACACAGCCGCCCACCAAACCCCACTGGTGACCACGGCCACCAACAAACAAACAGGATGAGACAATGCCGCGTCTCTCCCACGCGTTGCCGCCACACTACAGGACGGACGCAAAACAGAAGTGCAGCCAAACCAACTATACCTCTCCCAGAGCAACAAGCCCGTCACTCCAACAGTCACGGTCTACCCAGTAGCAAGCCAGCTACTTAAGGGAGGGCACAACTCCCAGACCAATGACTAATGAGTACTTGTAAAGCACAGTCCAGCCACACGTGTCTCTTCCTGTGCCGAGAACATACGTGTTAACTCCGCTGAAGACTGGCCGGTACTATAAACAGTATACTATTGATACTACACAACAGATGATGGGGGCACACAGGCTCCCACCAAACACACTGGTGACCATGGCCACCAACAAAACAAACAGGACGAGACAAAGCGTGTCTCTCCGCGTTGCCACAACCGAGTGGACGAACGCACGACAGGAAATGGTAGACCCAACCGGCCACACTCCTTAGGACAACAAACCCGTTGTCCTACACAGCCACGGTCCACCAAGTAACAAGCCAGCTACTCAACAGGACGGCACAACTCCCAGACCAATGACTAGCGAGTAACAAGCGAAGCCCAGCAACACGACTTTCCCTAACACTGTGCCAGACCGACGAGAGTGCGTGTCTATCTCCGCTGAAGGCTAGCTGGTTACTGAGGCTAGCAGACACAACAAAATGGTGGAAACAAAGAGAGGGGGTTTGGCCGCACAGCGGAACAGCGACAGCCCGCGCTTGGGCCAGAGGCTACACATTTAATATAATTAAATAAAGGGGAAATAATGCGGTGGCCCTCACACGCCCTCCCTTAAAAAAAAAAAATTTGGAAACAAAACATTTACAAATTTTTTTTTAAAAAGGCATGGAACTGATTAAAGGGAATGGCCCCGGGACAGACAATTTGCTACAACGTTGTCTGCTCCTCTTATATATCTTACTATGACATTGTACTCCTGGGCTCACTCGGTATGGGGGCTCTGCGTCCCCAACATCAATATCGTGTGCTATCAACAGTGTCCTGCCCGGGACACTGCTGAACACAGAGGAGTACTTTCTCAGCCGCCGAAGCAGCTCATCTTGCTGATCCCCTAAATGTTCAACCTTCTCTTTCAAGAGATGGAGGCTATTCCGTTCCCACTGCCCTGTAGAAACAACAGGTTCAGGCCCAATAACTTCTGGAGCCTCTCCCTTCCAGCAGAAAAATAAAACTGAAGATGCCTCTTGCACGGCAGAACTAAGAGAGCCCTTCTGGCTAGTAGAACGAAAATAGGGCTTCAGCATGTTAACGTGACACAGCTGAGCCCTCTTGCGCCGGTCAGGAGTGACCACCCGGTAGTCGAGGTCACCTACCTTCTTCTCTATAATATAGGGGCCACTATAGCGAGCAGCAAGCGGCTGGCCCTGAAGTGGTAACAGCACAAGCACTTCATCTCCAGGGGCAAAATGCCGATACTTGGCCCTTCGGTCATAATACCCCTTCATATTCTGCTGGGCCTTACACAGGTGGGCCTGCGCCACCTCTAATGCCTTGGCTAATCTTTCTCGACTGCTCATGAGGCTCTTAAGCAGTGAGACAGGGCACTCAGGCGACGGCTGACACCAAGCCTCCCGAACTACGTCGAGCGGTCCACGCACTCGGTGTCCAAACACTAGCTGATTGGGACTCAGTGGGCGCTTCTCTCACCGCAAATAAGACAAAAGGGACACCCTCGTCCCAATCCTTATCTCTCTCCATGCAGAAACTCTTGAGCATGGTCTTGAGAGTTTGATGATGTCTCTCCAGGGCTCCCTGAGACTGCGGATGATAAGCACTGGACACAATATGCTTGATCCCCCACGCAGTCATCGTATCCTTAAACAACTTTGAAGTAAAGTTGGTCCCCTGATCGGACTGCAGCTCTGCTGGCAATCCAAAGTGTGTAAAGAAGGTTAACAAAGCCTTCAGCACCAACTTAGAGTGAGTGCTTCTCAGGGGAATTGCTTCAGGGTACCGCGTGGTAACATCCATTATGGTCAACAAATACTTGTGACCAGCCCTGGTAGTAGGCAGAGGACCTACTATATCAATCAAAACCCTCGTGAAGGAAGGATCAACAGCAGGGATGGGGTGGAGTGGCGCCACAGGGGGGGTCTGATTAGGCTTGCCCACCACTTGACAAATGTGGCAGCACTTAAGAATCGTGGCTACTTCTCCAGACATGCTGGGCCACCAAAAATTGCGACGCAGGCGAGCGACGGTCTTTCGGATGCCCAGGTGTCCAGCCATGGGCCCCTCATGTGCCAACAGCACAAGTGCCTCACGCAGCTTCTGCGGCACAACTACTTGCAGTAGTTCACCACCGTCACTCTCCTGCCATCTACGACACAACACCCCTTGAGGCAAGACAAACTCCTCCCTGCCCTCCAACTCCTCACTTCCCTCACCCACTCGAGCAAAGAAGGAGGCCAACGCCGGGTCCTCCTACTGCCTACGAATGAGCTCTGCAGGCTCTAGCTGGGTAAGAGAAAGGGGAATTATAGGGTCATGGGGTTGAGGCAACGCTGCAACCCTACGTCCCACATGGCATCGAGGAAGGAGAGCTGGCCCAGGCTGCTCCCCTCCTGCCATGTGATCCGGTGAGTCCTCAGAAGGATCATCACCACCAGCCAGGCAATCACCAGGCAAAGGAACAGCTCGCTCCCTGCCTCCACGATGCTCTACAGGGGGAGAAACTTCCAACTCCCCAGCAGAACTGGAAGTCTCCCCCCCCTGGGCGCCAACTTCCAACAAACTGCCTGACTCATCATACTGGGGCCTGTGCTGAACATCAGAGCCCCCAGCCTTCACACCAGGAAGCGACTCAGCACGAGTGCTCCCTCCGGAGTGCTCTGCAGAGTGAGGATAACCATCAAACAACTTAGCTACACCCAACACTCCGTCCTCACTCTCAGCAACACCTCCCAAAGTCGAGTCCGGTGCATTAACAAGTGACTCTACGCCATCACCGTCAGCCTCTACACCTGAACTCAATGGTGAGCTCAACACTGGTTCCACCACATCAGCACTGTTACTCCCATCTGGAGTCAATCCCATCTGGCTGCTAGCAACCACCTGGGTAGTAACAGGCTCTCTCTCAGCCCGGCGGGCCTGAGAGCAGGTAACAACATTTACAGAGTCTTGCACCACTGGCCCAGACTCTTCAGTAACCTCATCCTCCTCAGAGGTTGGGATCCATACACGACCACCAGCCAAATCATTCACAAGCAGGATGTCCACTCCTGCGACTAGCAGTTTGTCTGCCACTGCTACCTGCGACGTAGCGGTGACAAGAGGACATGACAGCGTCACCTCAGCCTTCACGAACTCCTCCACAGTGTTAAGTCCACGACACAACACTGCCTTACTAGATGTCACCTTCTTCCCAGTGACATTTCGGCACACTGATTGCTGTGCTTCCGTATCACGCAGTACAGTGATGGGATACTTGGTGCCATCAATCTCAACCGTGCCTCCACACAGGAAAGGACGGCACCAGTCAAGCTCACTATCCTTACCAACAGCGGGCGAGGCAACAGGGGGAGGGACAGGGGGCCAACCTGCTCTCCCTCTTCCAAACACGACTCAGGCCCACGCCGTGCCTTCTTACTTCTAAAGCCTGAAGGAGCAGTCATATTCATCACTACAAACTTGGTCTGGCCACACCAACAAGGCAACTGGTTTTTGCGAGGACTTTGGAGTTTCAGCTGTTACTAATTTTGGGCAATTGAACTTAAAATGCCCTTTCCCTCGGCAGTGATAGCACGCAGGCTGGTAATCATACTTGGGCGTTCTAGGGGCCGCCTTCCCCGCCGTCCCATCCTTCGCAGAAAAAGGAGGGGTGGGGGCCTGGGGCTTTCCCAAAGCCATCTTACTGCCGAATCTAGTATATCGCCTAAAGTGGCCTGGAGAGCCCAAGGAAGAACTGCCACCACTCCCTGGGCCTCCCTTAGGACCACCTTCCTTACGACTCCAACTCCCAGGCTGCTGCACAGGACGGTGGGCCAACACATAATCATCAGCCCATGTAGCAGCCTCCTTCAAGGCCCTAAACCTCTTCTCCCTCAACAGAGGTACCAGCTCCTTATCAGCAATATCAATAAACTGCTCCATAACTACTAAATCCTTCAAAGCCTCGAGAGAGTCAACACCCTCGCTAGCAACCCATCTCTCAAACACTTGCTCCAGTGAACGAGCACACTCGAGGTAGGAGTCACTTGCTCGCTTCCTCTTTCCTCTGAATTGCAAGCGATAGGCTTCTAGTCGCAGCTCATATGCCCGCAAAATGTCAGCCTAAAACTCCTCATAATCATCCAGATCATCAGCTGACATTTTATCATAAACTTCCAAGGCTTTTCCCTTGAGTTTATTCGCGACCAAGCCTACCCATCTCTCTCGAGACCAAACAAACTCCTTGGTTTTCCTCTCGAAGCGGACAAACCATTCAGCCACCTTAGCCTCATCAAATTCGGGGACTAGCTGGAGACTTTGAACTAAAGTACGCTCAACACTGTTCTCATCCTCCTCCTACACTACCAACAACTCCAGGCGTACTTACAGCATGGCGAGTTATCTCCCACTCCAACTCTCTATCTTTATCTGCCCTTTCTCTCTCCATCTCCAATCTCATCATCTCCATCTCTCTAGTCTCCTTCTCTGCTGCTAGTCTCTGAAGTTCTCGTCTTTCTTCCGCCTCTCTAGCCTCTTGCTCTGCTGCTAGTCTCTGAAGTTCTCGTTGCTCCTCCGCAGCTAGTCTGTTTGACTCTCGTCTCTCTTCCGCAGCTAATCTCTTCAACTCTCGCCTCTCTTCTGCTTCTATCTCCATTTTCCTCATTTCCAGCTTCAATCGCAGTTCCTCCAGTCTGGCAGCTGACTGGACACTATCAGCAATACTGCTTGCTGGACTAGATCGTCGGGAGCCTTCCCTGCTTCCGATACTTCTGCCAGGGCTAATATATCCCACATCACCTTCACTGGGACCGCCACGTGCGTTATCATGACCCGTAGTAAATGCGTCTTCACTGACCCCACGCGCGGCCACCGACTCATCATACCCACGTGGTGAGTCTCGCCGGCTCACACTCGCATCCTCACCCTCCACTGGTCGGGTGAAAAGACCAGTAACTCTCTCCATGGTGCTCACAAGGACTCGTTCTCACAAACAATAAAATAATATAAGTAATAATACCCCACACAATAACACTACACAATATAAAGCACTTGGTTTAACCTGGCGAGGTCGCCACTGTTACGGTTCATGTACGTCACCCGGCTGCGGTTAACTGCTAGAGCTCACTCGAGTGTTATTCTGCCAAATTGCCAACAGTGTTACGGTCAGTACCGTGGGGAATATAAAACTCCACAGAGTCCCCACTACTATAACTCACAGCCGCCGTAACCCTCAGGTTCTTTCAAGGTCGCCAACAGTGTATAATTTCCCCCACTGTAAGGGAATCTCCTCAGCAACTCCTTCTCCTCCTGTACCAAACCAAGTAGAATTTATAAATGGTAGATGTTATGTGTGACAGGGCGAGGCCTTAATACCCCCTAGAGAAACCACCCACAAGGACAATTCCACCCACTTCTCTATGAAGTATTAATGCCTCTCCACACGCCCTGCACCCAGGCTGTGAGGGTTCACAGACTGGGACAAAACGTGCAGTATATATATTACTATACTATCCTACTACAACAAGTGCTTACTAACACCTCCAAATACTCGTCGCACACAAGTCTGGCGGACGACAACTAAGCACCACTGGCCGACATGAAGCTTCTCAGCCTTCAATGGTGTGCGTGGCTACTACCACTACAATACAGTTTACTACTGATACTATACAAAAGATGGTGGGGGCACACAGCCTCCCACCAAACCCCACTGGTGACCACGGCCACCAACAAACAAACAGAACGAGACAATGCCGCGTCTCTCCCACGCGTTGCCGCCACACTACAGGACGGACGCAAAACAGAAGTGCAGCCAAACCAACTACACCTCTCCCAAAGCAACAAGCTCGTCGCTCCAACAGTCACGGTCTACCCAATAGCAAGCCAGCTACTCAAGGAAGGGCACAACTCCCAGACCAATGACTAATGAGTACTTGTAAAGCACAGTCCAGCCACACGTGTCTCTTCCTGTGCCGAGAACGTACGTGTTAACTCCGCTGAAGACTGGCCGGTACTATAAACAGTATACTATTGATACTACACAACAGATGATGGGGGCACACAGGCTCCCACCAAACACACTGGTGACCACGGCCACCAACAAAACAAACAGGACGAGACAAAGCATGTCTCTCCGCGTTGCCACAACCGAGTGAACGAACGCACGACAGGAAATGTAGACCCAACCGGCCACACTCCTTAGGACAACAAGCCCGTTGTCCTACACAGCCACGGTCCACCGAGTAACAAGCCAGCTACTCAACAGGAGGGCACAACTCCCAGACCAATGACTAGCGAGTAACAAGCGAAGCCCAGCAACACGACTCTCCCTAACACTGTGCCAGACCGACGAGAGTGCGAGTCTATCTCCGCTGAAGGCTAGCTGGTTACTGAGGCTTGCAGACACAACAAAATGGTGGAAACAAAGAGAGAGGGTTTGGCCGCACAGCAGAACAGCGACAGCCTGCGCTTGGGCCAGAGGCTACACATTTAATATAATTAAATAAAGGGGAAATAATGCGGTCGCCCTCACAATGGTGAAACAAAAAACTGTCAGGTTCTTGTGAGGTGGCTGACCTGGCCTGCGAGACGTCATCTTCAGGTCTGAGCGGGAAGGAGGACTCCTGTCCACAAGAGCCTCCCGCAGCAGTCTCCTGTTCTGGGAGTTCTTCTGAGGGACGTATTTCTGCTGCATATGACTCCCTTATGATGGTAAATATTAACATATAATTTTTTTATCACGCCTTGCACTCACTTCTCAAGGTGTATGGCACGGTTCTTCACATTCGACTTGTTTACGATAAGGACTTTCCGTCTAATCGCTGCTATATAACGTTTCTGTCATGCAATGAAGCCCGTTTGGCAGTAGAACATGTAGCATCACTGCCCCTTGCTGGCTTTGGTTTTAAGACAGAACTTCTCCACTCTCGCAATATTTCGGACAGTGACACGGACTACATCCCAAATCTTTTTGACAACCATTCAGAAAATTCAGTTCCTGAAGTTCGCCAGATCCCGCCTCCACGTTGGTTTGTGGCCTTCTACATAAATGGGCGCGGGAATTTCATTCACGCCTCCCGGTACTTGTCCAAAGAGATCGGCACTATTCCTGAGGGAAACCTCAAGAAATACGAGAAGGGGGTGCTCGTGCGAGCAAAGGACTTCACGCAGGCAAGGATGATGCAACATTTCCCCTGCCCTAATGACAGCATGTTTGAGACTATTAAGGCACATCCCACCTTTAATTACAGTAAAGGTTGTGTGTACAGTCAGGATCTTTACGAATTTCCTGAAGAGAAAATACTGGGTATGTGTCCTAATTCAGTCCAGAAGGTGACAAAGATGAAAAATTCTACCAACATGGTCCTTCTCACCTTCTTTGGTTCCACCCTCCCAGACCATGTCCATATCGGTCCTATCAACCTTAGGGTTAGGCGCTTTGTTTCTCGCCCTCTTCAGTGTTTCTCTTGCTATGGGTACGGTCACGGCAAGGGCTCCTGTAGGGAAGCTTCTCGATGTGGTAATTGCTCGGCACTAGATTCACACTCTGAGGAGCATTGCAATGCTACTGCTTACTGTTTCCATTGGCGTGATGCTTACCAGGTACGTTCCAGGCAATGCCCCAGGTATTGCCTGGAGCAGGACATTTTACACCTTGCTAACTCGCAGTTCATCAGCCTTGGTAGTGCTCGCCGCGAACTCCTGTACTTTCAGTAGGACGGTACTGGTGCGACATCCTATGCTTCTTTGGCCGCTCGCTCTTCAGTTGAGTCTGCCGGTCCGAAGACCACTCCTGCTACCTCTCGCTCTGTTGGGGCGGGTGGTCCTGTTTATCTGGCTAACAGGTTTGCCATTTTGTCTGATGACTCGGTTGAGTCATCTCTTAGAAGTGACGAGAAAAATACGGACTTGACCAAAGTCACCCATGTAGTAGATGTCCATTTACCACCTGTATCTCCTAAGCCTTTCAAGGATCTAACTAAGCGGCACCGCGGCTCTGCGGAGTCGTTAGATTTGGTTCAGCATAAGCAGTCTAAGTTTTCTCCCGGTGCACATAAACGTGAGTCCTCCAGGGACCGCTCTGCTAAGGTAGCTCCAGTAGTTTCTGTCCAGCCTTCTGTGACACCCTCCATCTCAGATCGGGCTTCTTATGATGAGGACGGTCTGAGCATGGAGACGTCCGATGATATTGTCACAGCCGTCCCTCGTGGACCCACTAAATCGGAAAGTGCAGTCCTGCGTGATCCTCGTCCTCCGAGGACCAGTAATAGTGATGATAGTTTGCATCACCCATCGATAAGCCGAAAAGGCTGCGGTCCAACGACCCGGCACATCTCAACTCCCGGTGCCCCTGTGACCTGGCGAGCTAGGCTAGAGGGGGCTTAGGCCCCTGCTCTGCCCTTTCGAGGGGGAGAGGGCTACCCATGCTAGTACGGTCGCCAGTGAGGGGCCAGACTAAATGGTTCCTACATAGGCTGCCAGTGGACCAGCGGAGCCACCCGCTGGAGGGATCGCCCAATAGGGGCTGTCCTGTGCTGGATGGTTGGGTGTCCAGGCTGGGATGCTTTGGGAGGGGGGATCTCAGCTCTGTCGTGGACAAACATTCGTATCATGTGGGGCCTATTTTCAAAACGACTGGTCCGCATGGGGACAAGGTACCCCGTCCACGGCAGCCAGCGCTTCCTCCCATTGTAGTCGCAATAGGTGGTTTCCCTTGCCCCTGGAGCCAATTTTTTGTGTAGCTGTTTTTTTTTTTTATGGGAAAACACAAAAAACATTCAGGTTCTCGTGAGGTGGCTGACCTGGCCCACGAGACGTCATCTTCAGGTCTGAGTAAGGAGGAGGATTCCCCTCCACAAGGGCCTCCCACAGCAGTCTCCTGTTCTGGAAGTTCTTTTGAGGGATGCATTGTTGCTGCATATGACTCTCTTGTAATGGTAAATGTTAATCCATCATTTTCCTATCATGCCATGCACTCACTTCTCAAGGCGTATGGTACGGTTGTTCGCATTCGGTTGGTTTATGATAAGGACTTTCCTTCTAACCGCTTATGTCATGTGATGAAGCTCGTTTAGCTTATGAACATGTAGCATCTCTGCCCCTCGCCGGTCATGGCTTTAAAACTGAATTTCTCCAGTCACGTAATATTTCAGACAGTGACATGGATTACATCCCAAATGTTTTTGAAAACTATTTAGAGAATTCAGTTCCAGCAGTCCGCCAGATCCCACCTCCACGTTGGTTTGTGGCATACTATAGAAATGGGCGTGGGAATTTCATCCATGCCTCCCGGTACCTGTCCAAAGAAATCGGCACGATTCCTGAAGGGAATCTGAAAAAGTATGGGAAGGGGGTGCTTGTGCGAGCAAAAGATCGTACGCAAGCTAGGATGTTGCAACATCTCCCATGCCCTTCTGACAGCATGTTTGAGACTGTTAAGGCTCATCCCACCTTTAACTATAGCAAAGGTTGTGTTTATAGCCAAAACCTCTATGAATTCCCAGAAGAGGAAATACTAGCAATGTGCCCTAGCTCAGTACAAAAGGTGACTAAGATGAGGAACTCCTCCAACATGGTCCTTCTCACATTTTTTGGGTCCACCCTTCCTGACCGTGTTAATATCGGTCCTATCAACCTTAGGGTGAGGCGCTTTGTTTCTCGCCCTCTTCAGTGCTTCTCATGCTATGGGTACGGTCACGGGAAAAGCTCGTGTAAGGAAGCTTCCCGATGTGGTAATGGTCTGCACTCGACTCGCATTCAGAGGAGCATTGCAATGGTGCAGCTTATTGTTTTCATTGTCGTGATGCTCACCAGGTACGTTCCAGGCAATGCCCCAGGTATCGCCTGGAGCAGGACATTTTACAGCTTGTCAATAGTCAGTTTATCAGCCTCGGTAGCGCCCGCCGTGAACTCCTGTACCGCCAGAAGGATGGTACTGGTGCGACATCCTATGCTTCATTGGCCGCTCGCTCTTCGGCTGAGTCTGCCGGTCCGAAGACAACTCCTCCTGCTACCTCTCGCTCTGTTGGGGCGGGTGGTACTGTTTATCTGGCTAAGAGGTTTGCCATTTAGGCTGATGACTCGGTTGAGTCATCTCTTAGAAGTGACGAGAAAAATACGGACTTGAACAAAGTCACCCCTGTAATAGATGTCCATTTGCTACCTGTATCTCCTAAGCCTTTCAAGGGTCTAACTAAGCGGCACCGCGGCTCTGCGGAGTCGTTAGATTTAGCTCAGCATAAGCAGTCTAAGTTTTCTCCCGGTGCTTATAATCGTGAGTCCTCCAGGGACCGCTCTCCTAGGGTAGCTCCAGTAGTTTCTGTCCAGCCTTCTGTGATGCCCTCCGTCTCAGATCGGGCATCTTATGATGAGGACGGTCTGAGCATGGAGACGTCCGATGATATTGTCATAGCCGTCCCTCGTGGACCAACTGTATCGGAAAGTGCAGTCCTGCCTGATCCTCGTCCTCCGAGGACCAGTAAAAGTGATGATAGTTCGCATCACCCACCGATAAGCCGAAAGGCTGAGGTCCAATGACCCGGTGTCTTCTCGTCGTTTGATTATTTCTAGTCAGGTCAGTCACGGGCAGCCTCAAAAGGCTCGCTCGTCCACTGCACCCAAATAGTCGTCTTAAAGCTTCTACAGTGGAACTGTAGAGGCCTTCGCGCCGCGTGGGAGGAACTCCGAGCTTTGCTGTCGAAGTTCTCTCCAGCCTGTGTAGCTCTACAAGAGACTATGATAGGTGATAGTACTTATTCTAGTCCTCCTGGCTATCGTGCTTTTTTTAACACTCCTTTCCCTGACCAGGGCCACCATGGTGGCACAGCTATTCTAGTCCGTCAAGATATACCTGTTATCCCGGTACAACTTAACTCTCCCCTTCAGGTGGTTGCTGTTAAGGTCTTTATGGGACGACTGTACACCATCTGCAGTTTATATCTCCCTCCTCGGCTTCCTGTCTCCAGGGGTGAGCTTGACGGCCTGGTGCGTCAGCTGACTCCGCCTTTTCTTTTGTTTGGAGATTTTAACGGCCGTCACCCATTGTGGGATGAAGGTGCTAGTAATCCTTGTGGGGTTTTAATCGGTTCTTTTATTGAGGATGAGGGATTGGAGATTTTAAATTCTGGGGATGTTACACATTTCCACACTCCTACTGGGACTTTTACAGCTATCAATCTTTCTCTTTGTACATCTAATTCTTTCCTTGATTTTAATTGGCGAGTCCTACCGGATTTACACGGTAGTGACCACTTTCCGATTTTATTGCAATCTGTGAAATCTGAGCCACAGTCCCGGCCAACACGCTGGGTTTTAGACAAGGCAGATTGGCGTCGTTTCACAGACCTTAGCTCTTTTATTCGTCCGCTGGCTGACTTTTCTACTTGTGCTGAGGCTGTTGATTATTTTACTGATTTTTTTTATTTCTTTAGCCCTTCAGACAATCTCTAGGACGTCAGGTCGCTTTACTAAGCGTCCCGTTCCTTGGTGGAACGCAGCATGCACTGCAGCGGTAAAAAGAGAAACGGGCAGCTTTCTCTCGTCTCCGGCGACATCGTGGGGACCCGCAGTGCCTGGAAGCTTTTCGGCGATGCCGAGCTCGGGCCCGCCGCATTTTGAAAGAGGCACAAAGAGCCTCGTGGAGAGCCTATGTCTCTTCCATAAACGTCCACACCCCTCTTACGGATGTCTTCAACAAAGTCTTCCGAATTGCTGGGAAGTATTCTGCTCCTTCCCCACCAATTTTGTTGTCTGCTGGGCGAACGATGGCAGACCCTAGGAATGTCGCTGACCTCTTCGCGGAGCACTTTGCCAGTGTTTCCCAGAGGCATCCTGCAGCTCCGGGCGCACGTCACCGTCAGAGAATGGAATCTCTCGGCATAAACTTTTCTTCCGCTGGAGGGGAGTCTTATAATGTCCCTTTCTCTGCTTCCGAGTTGCGGACCGCTTTGTCCCAGTGTCACGACTCTTCTCCTGGGCCAGATGATATATCTTATGCCTTCTTGCGCCACATGTCTGACACTGCTTTTAACTTTCTTTTAAATCTTTATAATATGATTTGGCATACCGGTGACTTTCCATCTTCTTGGGCTGTGGCAGTGGTTCTCCCATTTCCGAAGCCTGGGAAAGATAATCTCCAGGCTACGAACTACCGTCCTATATCATTAACCGTTAATGATATGGGACGGTGTCACCTGGAGATGCCAAATCATATTATAAAGATTTAAAAGAATACAGGACGTTAATGATTAACGTCCTGTATTTGCAGTGTTAGAAAAGATGGTAAATATAAGACTCATGTGGTATTTGGAGGGGGGGAAGTACTTGTCACCGGTACAGTACGGCTTCCGAAAGATGAGGTCTACTACTGATGCTCTTTTATCCCTAGAGTCTTCCATTTGTGAGGCCTTCGCTAATCACCACCATCAAGTAACAGTCTTTTTTTACCTGGAGAAGGCCTATGACACGGCTTGGTGTCATGACATTTTACAGTCTTTGTTTAATTTTGGCCTTCGGGGCCACCTTCCTATTTTTATCCAGCAGTTTTTATCCAGACGTTTTTTTACGGGTTCGAGTTGGGAGTGTTCTCTCCGATGCTACAGCTTTAAATGACGGTGTCCCACAGGGAAGTATTCTTAGTGTTACGCTATTCGCAGTTGCAATAAATGGTGTTATAGATACTCTCCCAGATGGCGTTCACAGTTCCTTATATGTTGATAATTTATGTATTTCTTTTGCTGCTGCTAAGATGTCACTGATTGAGCGCAAGCTCCAACTGGCGATCAATAGGATGTCCAGTTGGGCCAACATGAACGGTTTTCGATCCTCCACCTCGAAGACCGTAGCCATGCATTTTTGTCGCAACCGTGGTGTCCATCCAGACCCGGATTTATACCTCGCCAATAGATGCCTCTCATGCGTGGAGGCGACTCGATATCTTGGCCTTTTATTTGACAACCGTCTCACCTGGGTTCCCCATTTTCGCTCTCTTAAGGCGTCTTGTCGGTAGGCACTATCCCTTCTTCGGGTTTTAAGTCATACCTCTTGGGGTGCGAACAGGGACACGTTGCTGTTGCTTCACCGTACACTCATACTTCCGAAGCTGGAATACGGCTGTGAGATCTACTCATCCGCAACAGATGCACGACTACGCTCGCTTGACCCCGTGCATCATGCTGGGGTCCGCTTGGCTACGGGTGCATTTCGGACATCTCCAATACCTAGCCTTCTAGTGGATGCTGGTTTCTGGCCGCTCGACCTCCGGCGCCAATCTTCGATGCTCCGGTGTTGGTTTCACACCCACCGTCTGCCTGATTTTGTCCCCTATGTGTCAATGTTGCGGGACTCGCGCTCGCAGGCGTATGTCACTCGACCGAGTCTCCCTAAACCTTTTGGCCTACGTGTTGCAAATCTCATGGCAGAGTTATCTATCGACCCCACTCCTGTGTACTCTTTCCGTCTCCTGCGAGTTGGTTATTGGCAGCTTCCTGTTATCTCATTATGCCCTGCCATGGATGGCAAGAAGGATTTTCTGCCAGCTCTGTCCCACACACGGTTTTTAGAACACTTTTATATGCATTCTGATGATATCCTTGTTTTTACTGATGGCTCCAAATCCGACTCAGGCGTTGGATTTAGTGTGGTTTTCCCCTCTTTTTATCGGTCTTGCAGCCTTCCTTCAGTGGCAACCGTTTTTACTGCGGAGCTGTCTGCCATAGTCCTAGCTTTACAAATAATTTTTACTCTACCGGTTTCGTCTTTTACAATTTTTTGTGACTGTCGCAGTGCTCTTACTTCTCTCTCTTGCACTATATCCTTTAACCCTTTGGTTTTATCAGCCCTGGAGTGGCTATACCTTCTTACACAACGAGGATATCGTGTTGGGTTCTGTTGGGTTCCTGGTCACGTTGGTGTTCCAGGGAATGAACACGCAGATCGCCTCGCTAAAGAGGCAGCAAGTCGCGCTCCATCTCCTACGTCTGTTCCGTTTCAAGATGTCTTTCCTCTAATTCGTGAGGCAGTTGCAGCAATCTGGCAGAGGAGATGGCCAACGGGGGTCGCAACCTCGAAAATGGGAGAGATCACTATTTCCTCTATCCCTCACTGGACATACACCCATGTTCGAGATCGACGTTTACAGACTTTATTGGCGCGACTGCGTATAGGTCACACGTACCTTACACAGAGGTACCTGTTGACCAGGGACCCTCAACCTTACTGTGATGACTGCCTGGTGCCGCTTACCGTGTGGCACCTATTGGTAGAGTGCCCTAGTTTGATAGAGTTACGACACCGCTACCTTTACCGCTGTCGCGGTAGAGATAGCGGTGTCTATTATATCTCAAAGGTCCTTGGACCAAAGTGTCTGGCCCAAGGCCATGACGTTTTTAGATTTTTGGGAGAAGCTGGCCTTCTCCCAAAGCTGTGAATTTTATTTAATTTTATTATATGTATTTTAATGTTTTATGTATATTATTGTAGCTTTTTTGTTTTTAATTACCATTAATTTAATCGTTTTTACTTGTTTTAGTTATTTTACGATTTGTTATAAACCCTTTTGGTTTTAATTAAATAGTTTCATGCGGCGCCATATGACCTATGCTGCTGCGGCGCCTAACACCAAATCCTCCTCCTCCTCCGAGTGGACGAACGCACGAGAAATGTAGCCCCAACCGGCCACACTTTCTCAGAACAACAAGCCCGTTGTTCTAACAGTCACGGTCTACCCAGTAGCAAGCCAGCTACTCAACAGGAGGGCACAACTCCCAGACCAATGACTAGCGAGTACTTCGAAAGCCCAGCCAACACGCATCTCTCTCACTGTGCCAGACCGACGAGAGGGGTGTCTATCTCCGCTGAAGGCTAACTCTGTATTGAGTCCCGCTCGCAACGAGAAGCAAGAAGAGGGAGGTGGGTTGTCTGCTCAGCAGAACAGCCCGAGGGGCCCGCGATGGGTGGCCATAAGCTACGCATATAATGAAATAATAAATTAAAGGAGATTAAGACGGTGCCCATCACATTCCAAATCCGACGCAGGCGTTGAATTTAGTGTGGTTTTCTCCTCTTTTTATCGGTGTGGCAGCCTTCCTTCGGTAGCCTCCGTCTTTAGTGCGGAGCTTCTGCCATAGTTTTAGCTTTACGGATTATTTTTACTCTCCCTGTGTCGTCTTTTACAATTTTTAGTGACTGTCGCAGTGCTCTTACTGCTCTCTCTTGCACTGTCTCCCTTAACCCTTTGATTTTATCAGCCCTGGAGTGGCTATATCTTCTTACCCAACGAGGATATCGTGTTGGGTTCTGTTGGGTCCCTGGTCATGTTGGTGTTCCAGGGAATGAACACGTAGACCGCATCGCTAAGGAGGCATCAAGTCGCACTCCGTCTCCTTCCCCTGTTCCGTTTCGAGATATATTTCATGCAATTCGTGTGGCGATTGCAGCACTTTGGCAGAGATGGCTAACGGGGGTCGCAACCTTGAAAATGGGAGAGATTACTACTTCCACACTCCCCCAGTGGACTTACACCCATGTCCGGGATCGCCGTGCACAGACTTTATTGGCACGACTCCGTATAGGTCACACGTACCTTACACAAAGGTACCTCCTGGCCAGGGACCCTCAACCTTACTGTGATGACTGCTTGGTGCCGCTTACGGTGCGGCACCTACTAGTGGAGTGCCCCAGTTTGACTGACTTAAGACACCGCTACCTCTACCGCTGTCACGGTAGAGATAGCGTGGTCTATTATATCTCAGAGGTCCTTGGACCAGAGTGTCTGGCCCAGGGCCATGACGTTTTTAAGTTTTTGGGAGAAGCTGGCTTTCTCCCAAACCTGTGAGTTTTATTTTATTATATGTATTTTAATTTTTTATTTAATTTTATTGTTTTTTTTTTTTTTTTTAGTTACTTTAAATTTTATTGTTTTTACCTGTTTTTAGTCACTTTATCATTTTTCTTTTAAACCTTTTTGTTTTCCATTAGGAATTTTAGCGGCGCCATATGACCGCCGTTGCGGCGCCTAATTTTAAATCCCCCACCCCCCTTAGCAGACATTCAGAGAAGTCTTATCTCTCCCCCTTCCCTTCAGAAATCAGTGTCACAGATACTTACTACCCTCTTCGGAAACAAATATTGCCCCTTCTTCAGGTAACCCTTGACTTCATAACCACTACACATTCCTCACAAACTCTCTCTCTCTCTCTCTTTTTTTTTTTTTTTATTTATACCAATTTACATAGATATACAGAGTTTTGTACATTATACATTACATACTTAGTACAATATTAGGCTAAAGAAGTCACAGTTAATGCCTTCTATCCGAAAGCCTGCCTCTGTCTGTCTGTCCGTAGCAGCCACTCATTCACTGTACACTTGAACTGCTGCGTGGACCAGCAGCCCTCTACACTCGCTTGCACAGCAACAAAAGCGTTCCACAAGCCGATATACGTGTTGAGGAACTGCCTTTGTTGGTGCCACGTTCTGCACCTGGGCTGGAGCAGCTCCCCAGGGGCACGGATGACGGTTCTGGTGGCAATCTCGGCCTGTCGGGCAGGCTGCTGGAGTTCATGCAGGTGAGCCACCCTCTGCTGCTGCACCTTGAACATGACGGTGAGGCCCGCCACGTCCCGCCGGTGTTGGAGGGTGTGCAGTGTAGGGTGGAAGCCGAGCTCACTCTCCCTGATGAGCCTCACCGCTCGATCCTGGACCTTGTCCAGGAGAGCGAGATGTTTGCTGGCCGCGCCGCCCCAGGCAAAGCAGGCGTATTCCAAGGAGGAGCGGACCTGCGCCAGTCCTTTGGCGTCTAGAAGGTAGGAGATTCTCCTCAGGGATGCCAGCTTCCCTGAGGCCTCTCTGGCTAGTCGCTCCAAGTGGGTCCTGAAAGTTAACTTACGATCGTAAGTTACCCCCAGCACCTCCACCTCCTCCCGCGGCGTCAGTGTCTCCCCGTTGAAGGCGAGGCGCAGGGCTTCACTCGTCCTGGTGATGCTTAGCAGCTGGGTTTTGTGAGCAGCAAACTTAACTTGCCACTTCCTTCCCCAGGCTGCGATGCGGCTCAAGGTGGCGTTGATGTCACAGGTGGCTGCAGCTTTCTCTCTCTCTCTCTCTCTCTCTCTCTCTCTCTCTCTGTATTAACAACTACCCAACCCTCACAAACCCTTCCTTTCTCTCCCAGCGTTACCAAGTAATCCCTTACAGATCCTTTCCTTTCTTCTCTCTCTCTCAGCATTACCAACTACCCATTCCTCTCTCTCAGCATTACCAGCTACCCATTTCTAAGACCCCTTCTTTTCTCTCAGCATTACCAACTAATCACTCACAAACCCCTTTCTTCTTCTTTGTCAGAGTTACCAAGTGAGGATCGGGGACGTGAACCAGCCCCTGTTGAAGAAGTATCTGCGGCGAGGCTGTAAGAACGTTATCCTTGTGCCTCAGCTGTGTGATGACTGGCTTCACTGACGGGATGCGTGCTGACTTTAACATGATAAAGGACCTTGCTGAGTACCTTTGCAGCCCCCAGAGCAAAGGACTAACTCTCTGGTGGCCTTCAGCAGGGATCTAGTCAGGCATGAAAGGGTGTGTTGGGCTCTGTGGGGTTTGAGAGGCCAGTGTTGGAGGACAATAGACGAAAGAATACCAGGTTAATTTTGTCTCTTCACTGCCCTAGTCATGGTTTAACACTGAGAACAGTGTGAAAATAAGCATTTAGGACAGTAAGACCAGAAAACAAAGGAGTACAGGGGATCCTCGCAATTCAACGAGGTTAGGGTGGTTTTCATCAGTCGAATCAGCGTTTATTCGAATCCTGAAGCAATTTTTCCCATAAGATACTGACCCAGGGAGCACCCATCAGTTTTTGGAGGTTGTGCAGCCTCCTTATAAGAAGGAAGACCTGCTTCAATGCTTTGGAAGGACTCAACCCAACATCTAGCTGCCATGCAATGGCTTGTTGCCCTGATGTTTTATATATATATATATATATATATATATATATATATATATATATATATATATATATATATATATATATATATATATATATATATATATATATATATATATATATATATATATATATATATATATATATATATATATATATATATATATATATATATATATATACTCTTAACGAACAGGATAGGGGATGTCAAAGCTGTTCGTAGAGCGGAAATTTGTTAAGTGGAAGTAATTTTCCCAAAGGAAATAATGGAAATAGGGGGGATGTGTTCTGGGCTGATCCCCAACGTATCACATGGGTTAAAAAAAAAATAAACATTTTTCTATTTGCTTTTTACAAACTAATTACTAATGAAATACCGCGGTATTTCATTAGTATGAATAACCTAGAGTACAATTTTTTTTTTTTTTTTTTTTTTTTTTGCATTGGAGGACGAACTTTGCTTTGGAGTGTGAACAATAACAAATGTGGTCAGCTGACTGTACGCTGGGGCACCACACTGACTTAGTATGAAGAACTTAAGAGTACGAACAAAAAAAAATTTCTTATTTTTGCATTGGAGGATGAACTTTGCTTTGGAGTGCAAAAAATAACAAATGTGGTAAGCTGACTGTATGCTGGGGCACCGCACTGCCTTAGTGCCTCAAGAGTTTTGTTTGCAGTTGTTTGATTGTTGTTTTGTAGTGCCAGGGATAATAAAATTTTTTTTTTTTTTTAGTTATTGAGATCATTGTCTAGCGTAGCAGCACACGTGGTCATGAGGCATACAGACAGACATATGGGAGATTCTAGAAGATCCGAGGGGAAGAGAAAGTATCCAGCTCATGAATTAAAAGCCTTAACCTTTATAGCCCGTCAGGCACGATCATGGCTCTTACGTTAGAGCCCGTCAGGCACGATCATGGCTCTTACGTTAGAGCCCGTCAGGCACGATCATGGCTCTTACGTTAGAGCCTGTCAGGTATGATTGTGGCTCTTTTCAAAAGCCGCGCTCCTTTATGCCGCACAGTTTCTTTATGCTTGAGGCTATCTGTCATATAGTGAGACACCACAGAATGCCTGACTTCTGATCTTTCTAAGATTACTAATTGAGGCAAAGAAAACTTAGGAGTTTTCAATGCCTCAAAAACAGAGGAGTAATGAGGGAGATGCCAGGAGGAGGCTCCACAGCCCAGGCTGCCAGTTGAGTCCATTGTACCCGAGTTCCCACATAGACCATGTGTCAGATTAGTTAGGATAGTGGCAGTAGTGTTTAGTGAGTGATGTTACGGCCCGCCCGTAACATGCATTACTACCATCACCTCCTCTGCTTGTTACCTCGTTCGCCACCTCTCCGCCTCCCCTTCCACGTCACCGTCTCGTGAACCTTCCACGCCACCGTCTCGTGAACCTTCCACGTCACCGTTTCATGAAGCCCGGCTACTGTCCCGAAGTTGGATTCACGCAGCCCCTTTCGACTCAACCGAAAGTGTTGAGCCAGCTCTTGGTTTTCTGGATTGGCAGTTGAGATCCAAGCCTCAACCAGTGAACACAACGCCTCTTGGTTCTGCCGTGGGATCAACCATCACCCAGCATTTCACCACTGCGACACCGCATAAGTATCACTTCCCCTCGTCCGTGTTTTCCACATTGCCTCTATATAGGATTAGGATTATTGTTAGGTATTAAGTTGGGTTCTTTATTGTTGTATTTATTACTGTGTTATATGTATATGTGTATGTCATTTTCCTGTGTTTCATGTTATATATCTGTGTTTCATGTTTCTTGTTATATATGTGTCAATTTCATTATAGGTTATTAAAATAGCTATTTAAAGTGACCCCCATTTGCATTTCCTCACTAGTTGAACCTGCAGTGTTTGTTTTTTTTTATTGTTATTGTTCACCGGCTCTCCGATGCCAATCTTACCAGTTCAACCGGTGAACGTAACAATTGGCGACCGTGACAGGACCATTATAATAACCCATGTTCAGTGTTCCATTTTTCCAGTGACTTTTTTTTCTGTGATTGCTTGTGTTTCTGTGGTGTTGTGACTCTGATGTGTTTTTTTTCTGTGACTTACTCTGTGTGTGGTTTAAATTTACCTTTGTGCGATCAAGTGGCTCCTTTTGGGTTAAACGTGCTTCGTGACTTTCATTGGTATCGCATAGCAGTGGTAGAGCAGGAAACCAGGTAGAAAGGCGTGTTCACCGATAGCACTTATCTCTATTTTTTGCACATAGGCAGGTGTGTAATAAGTGTTATCCAAGTGTTGGGATCATCATATGTTCATGCGAACCCTCAATCCCCTCACTTCGCGGATCATTTTCCTCGCTAGTTAGAATCGGCCATTTTAACTAGTCTCTCAGACTAATCCGCCTCCTTATCAATAACAAGTCTCAGTACAATTCGTTCCTCACTCTCAAGTCTCGTAACTAGAGTAATCCGGATCCCTCTTAATGCCGTAACTCTCTAGTTTACCCTCATTAGTGATTGTACTCATAAGTGTTTACTTAAGTATAATCTAGGTAATTTCAAGGTTGCCTTTATTATCACTCTGCCAAGTTCCTCACTTAAGTAATTCGCTTATCATTTTTTTTTTTTTTGTGGTTTAACATCTATTTAATATGGCTTCCGCTCAGTTTAACGTTGAAGATTTTTGTGCCGACCCTTCTCTGGAACAACTTAAAGATGCTAATATAAAGAAGGACCAATGGAAAGCCATCGCTAAACATTTTGATGTTCCCATCACATCTCAGATGACTAAAGAGGTCATTAAGAATGTAGTTGTTGAACATCTAGTGCAAGAAGGTCAGTTGCTAGGAAATGCCATAGAAGAGTTAACTCCCATGTCAGCCTCTACGAGGACTATAATACACAGTCCCCAGGAAGAACAGGATAAGAGTAGGATAAGTCAATGGGAAATTGAGAAGCTTAAACTAGAATACCGGATGCATGAAAGACAAATGCAACTACAGGAAAAACAAATGCAACTACAGGCAGAAAAAGAAGATAAAGATAAAGAGAGAGAATTACAGGAAAAACAAATGCAACTACAGGCAGAAAAGGAAGAGAGAGAATTTCAGTTACAACTTAGAAGGCAGGAGAAAGAGTTAGAAATTCAGGAGTTAGCTCTACGAAATGACGCTAAGTTTAGAGGGGAAGAAATAGATATAAAGAAACAGTTAGCAAGCTTTAATCCTGCTACAGCTGCTCCGCTAGTTCCCCCTTTTGATGAATCTGATGTTGACGGGTCATTTCGCGCTTTTGAGAGCATTGCTCATAGGAATAAATGGCCCCAGGATCAGTGGGTGTCTCTCCTTGTCCCTAAGCTAGTAGGAAAAGCTTATAGGGTATACAACGGCCTTAGTGATGAGGTAGAATATGAAGAGATCAAAGGTAACATTCTAGACGCCTACTCTATCACTTCTGATGGATACAGACAGCAGTTTCGAAAGTATGTGAAACCAGAGTCTCACACCTATGTTGAATTCGCTAGTGAGAAACTAAGACAATTTAAGAAATGGTTAGCCGCCCTTAACATTACCACCTTTTCGGAGTTGCTCAATCTAATGGTCCTGGAAGAATGGAAGAACAAGTTACCTTTAATATTCTGAGGCATGTGGAAGAATGGGAGAGAGTGATCTTATGTCTGCCGCTAAAGTGGCTGATGCGTTTGCTTTGTTGATGGGATCCCTGGGTAGTAGAGGTCGTGGTTCACTGTCTAATGTTAGGTCCTCCTTTGGGGAAGGTTTTGGGGCGCGGGTGGTAAGCCAACCGGATTCTCGCCAAATGCATATAATTCCCCCTGGTGTACATACTGTAAGAAGCCAGGACACACGATCCAGAAATGTAGACACCCAAATTGCAAGGGTTCTCAACGTCAATTTTCTTTTGTGGCCCTAGACCAAACACATTTGAGAACAAGAAACCAGTGGCCCTAGCTAACCCTGTCAACTCTCCTCTAGAACTTTATGACTCGTACATGTATCAAGGTAAAGTGTCCCTGACTGATGGTAAAGACAAGGCAATAAATATCAAGGTTCTGCGTGATACAGGTGCTGCCCAATCCATCTTAAGGGAAGATGTCATCCCTAACATCAAACAGGCTTTCACTGGGGAGAAGGTGATCCTTACAGGTCTCGAATCACAGCTCTCCTATCCCTTGGCTAATATTAGGTTACAGTGCCCGTTCATTTCAGGAGAGGTTGAGGTAGCCATTAAACCTGGTGAACTGCCAGTACCGGGGGTACATCTTGTACTGGGTAATGATCTTGCGGGTAACTTGGCTGTTCCAAACTTAATTGTTCTTGATTCTCCCTTAACAGAAAGTCCCACTAAGACCCTGGACGAAACATCCCCTCACTTCTTCCCAGTGTGTGCAGTCACCAGGTCTCAGTCCAAGTCCCCTGCCTTTTCATCACCTCCTCCACCAATGATTGCCTCTACTGACAACTTGTATAATAACATCATTTCAAAGGAGAATTTGATTAATGCTCAGGAACAGGATCTCACTTTGGCTAAGATCAGGCATGTCGCCAGTGAGACAAAGGATATGTCTAAATTGCCTTGTTTTTATTATCAGGAAGGAGTCCTGATGCGTGCCTACAGACCTCCTGAACTGAAACAACTAGACACCTGGTCAGAAACACATCAAGTTGTCATCCCCTTGTCTGTAAGACCAGCCATTATAGAACTAGCTCATGATGGATTGTCAGGTCATCTAGGCATCCAAAAAACCTACAAGAAGGCTCTTCAACATTTTTTTTTGGCCAGGAATGAAAAAGGATGTGTCACACTATGTAAAAACATGTCACATATGTCAAATTGTGGGTAAGCCTAACGAACGCCTTGTGCCAGCTCCTCTGACGCCTATTCCAGTTCAGACAGAGCCCTTCGAAAATATCATCCTAGACTGCGTAGGGCCCTTACCCAAAACCAAACGAGGGAATCAGTATTTGTTAACCCTCATGGATCCCACTACCAGGTACCCTGAAGCATTCCCTCTTAAGAACATCACATCAAAGACCATTGTAAAACATCTAATACATTTTTTTACCTTGGTAGGAATTCCAAAACAAATTCAGTCTGACAAGGGTAGCAATTTCACTAGCCATTTTTTCCAACAGATAGTGAATGAGCTAAACATCGACCATGTTACCTCCTCGGCTTACCACCCCCAATCCCAAGGCTGTCTGGAGCAGTTTCACCAAACATTAAAATCCATGATGAAGAAGTAATGCTTGGAGCATCAAGGAGACTGGGATGAAAGTATTTCTTTCCTTCTCTTCGCTTTAAGAGAATCTCCTCAAGATTCTTTAGGTTACTCCCCTTTTGAATTACTCTATGGTAGACAGATCAGGGGGCCTCTCAAAATATTAAAGGATCAATGGTTTACTCAAAATACTCCTTCAAGCCCCAGTGTGTCTGACTACATCAGTAACCTTAAGAATAAAATCAGTGAAGTCAGATCTTTGCTAAATCAAACTTCCTCAAATCTCAAACTAAAATGCAACAGAATTCTCTTCCCAAATCTGTCATGAGAAGTTTCAAATCAGGAGACAAGGTTTTACTTTTTCTCCCCACTCCAGGCAATGCTCTTCACAGTAAGTTCATGGGACCTTATGTTGTGGCTCAAAAACTAAGTCCATTAAATTATGTGGTCCACACTCCTGACCGTCGTAAGGATTCCCAACTTGTTCATATTAATCTAATGAAACCTTACCACTCCAGAGAACCAGAGGACGACTTGTCTCGCGCTGTACCTGTATGTCTGGTAGGGAAGGAGTCTGGTCCTGTGCCCCCCGAGGAAGAGACCGACATCGAATTCCTCTTCTCGTCACCTAAAGGACGCCCCTCAAACAGCCAAATCATGTCCAACCTTGATGAGGTGTTTCTTTCCTTAACACCTTCACAACAGTCTGATCTTAAGAAGTTATTGCTAGACTTTTCTGAAATCACAGGTGACCTTCCAGGAGTTTGTAATACTATCCAACATGACATAACATTAACATCAAATGACATCAAGCCTATAAGACAACCAGCCTATCGCATTTCACCCATTAAAAGAGACTTGATGAAAAAAGAGGTAGACTATCTGCTCTGTCATCACCTTGCAAAACCTAGTATATCTCCTGGGCTTCTCCTGCCTGTTAACATCTAAGCCAGATGGTAGTAGTCGATTTTGCACCGACTACCGGAAATTAAATAAAGTGACGGTGCCAGACTCCTACCCATTGCCCTTGATAGAGGACCTTATAGATAGTATAGGAGTAGCCAAATTTGTAACCACTATAGACTTGCTTAAAGGTTACTACCAGATTCCCCTCTCGGACGAGGCCCAAATAATATCCGCCTTCATCACTCCCTTCGGACTATACCAATACACAGTGATGCCCTTTGCAGGGCCGTTTCTAGTTCATCAGGCGCCCCAGGCAAGAATTCGTTATGGCGCCCTCCCCCCCTCCGGGCTGGAAATAATAACCTAAACAATTTCAAACACAACTAGCATCACAAGTTCCACAACAAAAACAATATACTTTATTAACAAATCATCTTCACGTATATGCATACACAATAAGGAAAAGTATATATAGACTCAAAAGTATACTAATGATTTTTGTAAATTTTAATAGAATAACACCATTATCTTATTATCTTTTATCTTGATTGGCTTATTTTTGGCTTTTTCGACAAGGATTTTTTGTGATCTACACTCTACAGAGCCACATACATTAAATCAATTCAAAGCATGTATCACAGTTTCATGTTATAAAGCATTTCCATCAATTCACAGCATGTATCACAGTTTCATGTTATAAAACATTTCCATCAGTTCACAGCATGTATCACATTTTCATGTTATAAAGCATTTCCATAAATCTTCTATTTCTTATAAGGCATAGTGTTCATTAATACACATCTCATCTAAATCATAGCAATCCATAAAAATAAAAGTTTTAGCCTCTTCTTTAAAGTAACAATATTATCACTACACTTAACATTATTTGGAAGCTCATTAAATAATCTCGAGCACTATATTTGAACATTCTTTAGCCAAGTTCAGAATTGCACATAGGTTCATTATACATTTTATTGCAAATCCTACCTAAGGTAAACTGAAAAGGTAATCTTGCCAATCTAAAACCAAAGAACTCAATGTATAAATGTTGAGGTCTATGCTAAAACTATTAAATAAAACTTTCCTTCACTTCTTTTCATATTTAAAACCTGATTCTTCTTGACTTCCTTGCAGCAAAATCATCTATAGTGTCATCATACGAAATCTGTTTGGATATTTCTCTATTAATACTAATTATTGCCAGCCCATTTAGGCGCTCCTGTGACATAGTAGACCTTAAATATGTTTTAATGAGCTTAAGTTTAGAGAAGCTTCTCTCTGCAGATGCCACAGTCACAGGTGTAGTGACAGCAATTCTTAATGCCACCCACATGTTTGGATAAATCTCTTTCAGGCCTTTCTCCTCCAGAAAAACAAGGTCTAATGTTGTCATATTTTGCTTTGGCCATTGTTTTGGAAATGACTGCATCTCTACAATCAGTTCATCATAATTTAAGTCAGCCTGATCCCCAGATGTGAGCGTATTACACAAATCTTTTGCCTGCTTTTCTAGCTCACTAGCTGGCAGGTCAGGGAAGTTTATGAGAACACTGAATTTCTTTGCAACATCACTCATCATTCCAGTTCTCTCTCTCAGGGATTCAATGGCCACATCCACAACTACATTGAAAAATGAAAACTCTATTTTCTTCAAGGCATCGGTAATAGGCTCATCAGGGGCCTCATAAGAGAATTGCCTTTTAGTAGTTCTGAGTCTTTTCTGCTTTAGTGCAGCTTCCACATTCATCTCTTCACACATCTCTCTGGCAGATGTCTGGGCATCAGAAAACCCAGTGTCTCTGTAGCTAATAAGGGAGGTTTCAGTCTTCTTGAGAATGTCAACAGCTACATCAAGATGCATGCATTGTGATTGCAGAAGTTTATTCACAGTTTGAATTTTTCTAAGGATATCATACCACACCACCGTGCAAATAGAGAACCGGTATGATCCCACCTCTTCTGCTAAGGCTTGTGCTTCAATTTTAATGGCTGGATCTGCAGTGCTTGCTCTGACCTCTAAAAGAGCATCTCTCACTTTTGCAGCCTGGAATCTTACAACCTCAACACTGTTGATTCGACTCTCCCACCGTGTGTCTGCCCAGGATTTCAAAGTTGTGTCCACATGTTTTTTTAGGGTCGACCACCTTTGAGTGGAGGCAGAAAAGAGATTAAATAGTTTTTGCAGGTAGCCAAAGTAGTCAGCTGCATCTGAGGAGCTCTTTGCTGCATCACACACAACCAGGTTAACAGTGTGTGCTCCACATGGAATAAATAAAGCCCTGGGGTTTAACTGAAGAAGTCTGACCTGGACTCCCTTGTTTTTTCCTTTCATATTTGCCCCATTGTCATATGACTGTCCTCTGCAGTCTTCAAAGGGGATATTAAGCTCTTTAAGTTTTTTGAGGATGAGTGTTGAGAGGCCTTCTCCTGTTGTCTGCTCGGCCTCAAGGAACCCCATAAAATATTCCTTAATTTGTGCAGTGCCTTCAGCTGCAACTATTCGAATTATCACAGATAATTGCTCCTTGTGACTTAAGTCTGGAGTGCAATCTAAAATAATTGAAAAGTATTTAGACTGTCTAATTTCGGTCACCATGCACTCCACAATCCTCTCACTGATGCAGTCAATTAGCTCATTTTGAATAATATTGCCTAGGTAGGATGTATGACTGGCACCTCCTTGCACCTTCGCAATATGCTCTTTGAGAACAGGGTCAAACTGAGCTATGAGTTCAACTTCTTTCAGAAAGTTCCCATTATTTGGCTGGTAAAGTGTGTCTGTGGACCCTCTGAGAGGAACATTTCGTTCTGCCAGACTATGAATTATAGCCACGAACCTGGTAAGTACCTCTCGCCACCTTCGCCGTTCAGTGTTTATTAGTGCCAGCTCAACTTTGTCAATTGTTTGCCCCTTTTTAATACAGCTCTCCAGTTGTTTCCATGACCCCATATTCTTTGTATGTTCTGGACTGTTCTCATGCATTTTGAGTGAGTCACTGCAGTTTTTCCAGTCATTAAAGCCATCTCTGCTTAGTTTAAATGTTTTCTGGGAAAAGAGTTTGCAACAAAAACAGTATAAACTATCTTTTTTCTTGGAATATGTCAGCCATGTTCTTTTGATTTTCTCCCCGTTCACTAGCTGTCTGTAGAAGTAGTGATGATGACAACTTCTTCCATCCTGTTTCTTTGGGAATGGGAACTCTGATTTGATTACATATGGCCCTCGACTTACCAACTCGATCCTCTCTCCATCAGACAACTCGGGTGACCAGTCAGCAGGATCAATGGGTGCTGCTGTAACAGACTCACTGTACTCACATACATCTGTTGCTGTGCCTATTGGGGTTGATTGTGAAGTATCTTTAGGCAGGGGGAGTGGGACATCGTCATTGAGTGTGCTGCAGCTGCTGGTGCTGGGTCCTCCTTCTGTAAGAATCAAACATACACATGAAATAGCTTCTGAAGGCATCTAAATGAAATGGTCAATCACAAGAGACATAATCACATTTTTATGTTTCTGACTGTGCATCGAGTTCAGATTCTGATGCTGACTTAGTACCTTATTATATATCTAACTAGAAAAGCACTCTGAGAGCGCAGACCTCCCCCAGGCCATACTAAACAAACAAACAGACAGACAAATCAACGGGGGTGAAAACATAATCTCCTGGCGGAGGTAATAACTCTGTCCTTATCTCATCATTCTCATGACCAACATTTCCTGAAAATTTTATAAAAATCCGTCCATAACTTCTTCGGCCTTGGCGGAGGTATGCGCATAATGCGCTCTCCGAGTAAATATGTAATCGTTATCCTCTCTTACTACTGATGGCTGTAGTAGATTCATAATATGATCTGTTAAACTCACCTGGATCTTCTACTTGGGCAGAAGGCATTGACACCGAGGCCTCCTCAGACTCCTCTGTAGCAGCTTTTACAGGTTGCTGTTGTGGCTGCAGGTATTTTCTCAATGCATCTGGACAAAAAGAAATTACAGAATATATGTTAATTATGCATATAAACATCTCAATTTTTATAGTACAAATATCATTATACGTATTGCAGTATGTAGGCCTATGCTTAGAGCCTACAAGTTACAATTAACTTTTGAGAATCCTTGAGAATGGGTTCTTCAGACCATCATTGGCCATTTTAATACAGATTAAGAAGGATCTGAGGAACATATAAAAAAATTTAAGCTCCCATAATATTCGGTTGGCCTTTTTAGGCCTACTAACAGGGTCCCTAAGCAGTATTCGAAATAAGGTGGGGTCGGGGGTTAACCCACCCCAAATGATAGAGAGACCCATAGAAATGTTTAATTTCAGAGGACTCACGATAGGTCCTCTGAAGACCCTGGCAAATGCCAATATTAACTAATATAGGTAGCACAAAAGTCGATATTAGAGTAATCCAGAACTTATGATTTAAAATAATAATAATAATAATAATAATGATAATAATAATAATAATAATAATAATAATAATAATAATAATAATATAGGCTAGGCTAATGCACACAAACACAGCTGCACACATACCTCTACTTTGGACTCGTTTTTCCTCTTCCTCCTTTTTTCTTTTCTTGTTTGCTGCACCTGACAGCTTGAACTGCCTCTTCATGATGGATAAAAGCGCCCTTCGGCTTGTCTAATGCTCCCACTGCCACCTTCCAGAGGGCTATAAATTACATCACCCAAGACTTGGAGGGAATAGCTGCATATCTGGACGACCTGGTGGTGACTTCGGACGACTGGGTGACACATCTGACCCGTCTTCGGAGGCTGATGGGTCGGTTGCAGGAAGCCAGGCTTACAATCAACCTGGCAAAGTCCACCTTCGGGAAATCTACGGTGGTCTACCTGGGACATGTGGTGGGGAACGGCAAGGTTCGCCCCAAGAGAGCCAACGTGGAGGCCATCCTTGGCTTCCCTGTCCCTACCACCAGGAAAGCTCTCATGAGGTTCTTGGGGATGGCTGGTTTCTACAGACGATTCTGTAGGAACCTCTTCACCCTGGCCGCCCCCCTGACGGACCTTATCAGCACTTCCGTCCCTTCCACTGGACCCCGACCTGTGACCAAACCTTCCAACACCTCAAGGCGTTCCTCTCCTCAGAGCCAGTGGTCTGGACGCCAGATCACTCCCGCCCCTTCCATCTACAAGTGGACGCGAGTGGAGTTGGAGTGGGTGCTGTCCTACTACAAATGGACCCCACAAGCGGCATCCTCCATCCCATCGCCTATCACTCCGCCAAGCTGAAGAAACATCAACTCAACTACTCTACCATCGAGAAGGAGGCTCTGGCACTCGTCCTGGCGCTCCAATGTTTTGAGTGCTACCTTCATCCTGGTCCTCAAACTACGAAGGTCTTCACCGATCACAATCCTCTGGCCTTCCTTCACGCCATGAAGAACCGAAACCAACGCATTCTTAGGTGGGCCTTGTTAACTCAACCCTTCAACTTGGAAGTCCACCATATCAAGGGGGTGGACATCATCATCGCCGACGCCTTATCAAGATCTCCCGTCTCACCTCCTTCATGAGCCCATTACGGAGGTCTTAGGGGGGGGAGGAAATGTTACGTCCCCGCCCGTAACATACTCCACTACCATCACCTCCTCTGCTTGTTATCTCGTTCGTCACCTCTCTGCCTCCCCTTCCACGTCACCGTCTCATGAACCTTCCACGCTACCGTCTCATGAACCCTCCACGTCACCGTTTCATGAAGCCCCGCTACCGTCCCGAAGTTGGATTCACGCGGCCCCATTCGCCTCAACCGGAAGTGTTAAGCCAGCTCTTGGCTTTCTGGAAGTGAAGTCGAGGTCCAGGCCTCAACCAGTGAACACAACGCCTCTTGGGTCTACCGTGGGATCAACCATCACCCAGCACTTCACCACTGCGACACCGCATAAGTATCACTTCCCCTCGTCCCGTGTTTTCCACATTGCCTTAGGTATTAAGTTGGGTTCTTTATTGTTGTATTTATTACTGTGTTATATGTGTATGTCATTTTCCTGTGTTTCATGTTATATATGTGTATTTCATGTTTCATGTTATATCTGTGTGTCAGTTTCATTATGGGTTATTAAAATAGCTTTTTAAAGTGCCCCTTTGCATTTCCTCACCAGTTGAACCTGCAGTGTTTTTTTTTTATTGCTATTGTTCACCGGCTCCCTGATGCCAATCTTTCCAGTTTAACCGATGGACGTAACACTGGGTTGATAAGAAACACTAGAACTACCAGTAAAACCGCTCGGCTGGACAGTAAATCAAAACAATAAACTTAATAACTTTATATAGGCCTACAGAACCTACAGGAGGCCTGCTAATCAAACAAAGTTAAGCTTCATACAACCAAAACGCTTAACACTTGTCCCAGGGAGGTCAAAAAAAGTAAATGGTCCATACTTGGTACTTGTGACCAGAGTACACTGGTGTCAGGGATCAGTACAATTATATCTGTACATGTTTTAGTTATTTGTATCTATTCATTGTTAATAATTTTTCTTGGTTTAGAAGGGCAGGGAAATAGTGTCATGCACACACACGACTTGAGTGACCTAACACCACTTGCAGCACACCTGGCCAATCCCCTTATGACCTCTATTCCCTGTGCACCATTGAGGAACACAAGGGCAGGGTAGTGACCACCAGTCAGCTATGGAACCTCTACACAGAGTGAGTACGTAGTTTAACTCTTGCTAAACAACAACAACGTTCTCACAGATTATATCTGTTCTTATGTGAGCAAAAATAACGAAACCACCACCACCACCACCACCACCTCATGTAACACTTAAAAGGACAAGAAAAACAGAATTAAAACATTTTTTCTTCCTTTAATTATAAAAATAAATAGGTTGAATTTTCATTATTCTATATAAACGAAAAAAATTTGTTCATTTTCTACATATTTATTTAATTTTTTTCCATTAATTTGCTACATATTCATAATTTTTCATTCATTTACTACATACTCAATAAATTTTCATTAATTTTTCAAAACTTGGTTCCTTTTAATTATACATGAAAGCAATGAAATAATAATAAAAATAACAAAAATAATAACAATATTAATAACTGATTATTATTATTAATCTTATTAATAATAATTAGAATAATGATAATTATCATTAACATTATTATAAACAATAATACATTATTTTCCATACAACATTTTTACATTATTTTTTCAGTTTACAATCTTTAAAAAGGAGAAACAAAACAGAAAACGAAAAAAAAAAACACAATTATAATAAACAAACGAAAAATTAAACACTTTTCTTTTCCTCATAACCCACAACACACTTTTATCATTATTACAATTATTATTATTGTTATTATTATCATTAATATTATCATTATTATTTCAAGAAATGTTGGGCATTCCAGGGAGAGTTATAAGAGTTCAGGTGGGTATTTTTCATAGAATGTTTCACTCCTGACTGTCGCCTATGCCCCTCATCCAAGGGTGCTGTAGAATGCTTTCAAGGCTGGGCCGCTTGCTGGGACGTTTACAAAGACACCAGAGCACTAAATGTTTTACTGCTGCACCTAATTCAATATGAAATAACACATGGCCTGATATAATTTCCTCATCATGTTGAAATGGTATGTTCCCACACACCATATTGTATAGGAGTATTCCTAGAGACCAGACAGTCGCTGGGACGGCCTTATATTTTTGTAGAGTATCCACTCCGGCGGACAATAAACCCTGGTGCCATTCATATGTGTTTGGGTTTTGTCAGACAGGAAATCAGCTGAACCAAAATCAATGAGTTTCAGTATTATTTTTCCTTCATCATTTTGTGTAACTAGGATGTTTTCGTCTTTTATGTCTTTGTGAAAATGCCCGCACTGTGACAATTCCACACAATGTCCACAATCTGGGAGAGCAGAATGAGAGTGGGTTAGTGGATTTTATATTTGATTTTTGTAGTTTTGGAAGTAAGATACTTCAATTTATGTGTTTTTTGTTAAAATTTTGATGTAGGAAAGTGTTTAGTTAAGACATTGTTTAGTACCTGGAAGAGTTGTGAGAGAATGAGTGACTCAGTTTATGAGGGTTTATTGTAGGATTAAAGCATTTATTTTTTTTTTTTTTTTAAGTGTTAGAAAGTGTCTAGTTGAGTTAGATAAGTTTTTAGTACTGGGAGAGCAGTGGGAAAGAGACTGTGAGTGTCTCAAAGGGATTAAAATTGATTTATTCCCAGCTACCAAGAATATCTTTTTACCTGGAATGTTAACCAAAGGTAAGATCTATGTTTTAGTGCTGTCCCATTAAGGTGACAGGATTAAAATGTGCAGAGAGATGGAAGTAATGGATAATGCTGGAAAGTGGAGTGAGAAAGTGTTACAGTTGACTATGGTTAATGCAATGGATCAGTGGATGGAGGAGTCAACAAGGTACATGGGGGAAGAAGAACCATCGTTGCTTGACCTAGTAAAACCAGAGCCCCCTCCAATCATACAATACCTTAGTCCAATGGGGAGATGTGATAATGTGACATTAGAAATGGAATAAGTTACAGGGATGACTATAAAGGAGAGAAATCAAATTACGAAAGAGCGGATTGATCTATTTTGCTGATATCGAATGGAGAAATATTATGTACAGAAAGACAATACAAGGGAAATATGACATATTCTTACAGAAATATAAAGGAGTAAAAAAATTCTACCTATTTATAGAGGTAAGAAAAAAGTACATGCTTGGTACAATGCTAGATGCATACAAGCTAAAAAGGCAAGACAAAGCATGGAAGAAACTCATAAAACAGGGAAATGACTATAACAGATGGCAGTACAAAGATGCCAGAAATTAATATATTAGAGTAAGGAGAGAGGAAGAAATTTTGAGAAAGATGTGGTGAATAAAACCAAAGACGTAACCAAACTTTTCTAAACAGCAAAACAAAGAATAAGGAAACAATAAAAAAATAATTAAAGAAGGGAAGATATACCAAACAGAGAAGAAAATGTGTGAAATAATGAATGAGAGCTTCAAAACAGTGTTTACAGCAGATTTCACAGAACCTAATAGGACATGGCATTGCCAAGTATTACAGGAGACTAGAGTGCACAAAGAGGATATTGAAAGATTATTGGGCAAGTTGGATGTCAGAAAAGCAATGGGGCCAGATGGTGTATCAGGCTGGGTGTTAAGAGAATGTAAAAAGCAACTACTGGATCCAATTAGGGAAATAGTTACAAGTTCAAGAAATGAAGGGAAAGTCCCACTAGAATGGAAGAGGGCCAACATAATACCAATATTCAAAGGAGAAAAGGCAACTGAACCACTAAACTACTGACAAGTGTCTTGGGGAAGTTGTGTGAAATAATTATCAAAGAAAATGGGTTAAATTTCTAGAAGAGGAGCAAATTATATCGAACAGACAATTTGGGTTCAGGACAGAGTGGTCATGTGTATCAAACTTTTTAAGCTTCTACTTGAGTTATTGCAGGACTTGAAAACAGAGATGCATTGGTAAACACAGTATACCTGGATATTAAAAAGGCTTTTGATAAAATACCTCATGGAAGACTACTTTGGAAACTAGAGAACAAAGGAAGACTAGGAGGAACATTGCTTTTTTTTTATGTAAGGAGGAGGGCCAGCCAAGAAAAAAAAAAAAAATTATAGAAAAAGGCCCACTTGAGTGCTGGCTCTCTAAAAAGTATCAGCCAAAATTAGGGGAGGAAATGCCTTGATACCTCCCTCTTAAAAGAAAACAAGTCATAAGAAGTCAGAAATACAGATGCAGGTAGGGAGTTCCAGAGTTTACCAGTGAAAGGGATGAATGATTGAGAGTACTGGTTAACTCTTGCATTAGAGAGTTGGACAGAATAGGGATGAGAGGAAGAAGAAAGCCTTGTGTAGCGAGGCCGCAGGAGGAGGAGAGGCATGCAGTTAGCAAGATCAGTAGAACAGTTAGCATGAAAATAGCGATAAAAGATAGAAAGAGATGCAACATTCGGTGGTGAGAAAGAGGCTGAAGACAGTTAGTCAGAGAAGGGGAGTTGATGAGACGAAAAGCTTTTGATTCCACCCTATCTAGTAAAAGTGTGTGACTGGAAACCCCCAAACATGCAAAGAGTACTCCATACACGGGCGGATAAGGCCCTTATACACAGTAAGCAGTCGGAGGGGTGAGAAAAACTAGCGGAGACGCCTCAGAACACCTAACTTCATAGAAGCTGTTTTAGCAAGAGATGAGATGTGAAGTTTCCAGTTAAGAATATGAGCAAAGGACAGACCAAGGATATTCATTGTGGAAGAGGGAGACAGTTGAGTGTCAGTGAAGAAGAGGGGATAGTTGTCTGGAAGGTTGTGTCGAGTTGATAGATGGAGGAATTGAGTTTTAGAGGCATTGAAAACTACTAGATTTTCTCTGCCCTAATCAGAAATCTTAGAAAGATCGGAAGTCAGGCGTTCTGTGGCGTCCCTGCGTGATCTGTTGACTTCCTGAAGGGCTAGTTGTCTCTGAAAGGACGTGGAAAGATGTAGGGTGGTATCATCAGCGTAGGAGTGGATAAAGCAAGAAGTTTGGTTAAGAAGGTCATTAATGAATAATAGAAAGAGAGTGGGTGACAGGACAGAACCCTGAGAAACTCCTCTATTAACAGATTTAGAAGAACAGTGACCATCTACCACAGCAGCAATAGAGTGATCGGAAAGGCAACTTGAGATAAAGTTGCAGAGAGAAGGATAGAAGCTGTAGGGCAGTTTAGAAATCAAAGCTTTATGGCAGACTTTATCAAAAGTTTTTGATATGTCTAACGCTAAAGCAAAGGTTTCACCCAAATCTCAAAAAGAGGATGACCAAGACTCAGTAAGGAAAGCCAGAAGAGCACCAGTAGAACGACCTTGATGGAAGCCATACTGGCAATCAGACAGAAGATTGTGAAGTGACAGATGTTTGAGAATCTTCCTATTCAGGATAGATTAAAAAACTTTAGCCAAGCAAGAGCTGAATGTAGGCAAACTTCCAGCAGGAAGCAAAGGTAGACAAAGATAGACAAAACTGGAAAAGTTTGGCCAGGCAAGATGCAAGCACGAAAGCACAGTTTTTGAGAACAATAGGAGGGACCCATCAGGACCATAAGCCTTTCGAGGGTTTAGGCCAGCAAGGGCATGGAAAACATCATTACGAAGAATTTTAATTGTAGACATGAAATAGTCAGAGGGAGGAGGAGAGGGAGGGACAAGCCCAGAATCGTCCAAGGTGGAGTTGTGAGCAAAGGTTTGAGAGAAAAGTTCAGCTTTAGAGACAGAGATGGCAGTGGTGTCATCAGGATGAAATAAAGGAGGGAAAGATGAAGAAGTGAAGTTATTTGAGATGTTTTTGGTTAGATGCCAGAAGTCTCGAGGGAAGTTTGAGGTTGAAAGATTTTGACATTTTCTACTTATGAAGGAGTGTTTGGCAAGTTGAAGAACAGACTTGGCATGATTCTGGGCATAGATATAAAGTGCATGAAAGACACAAGTACCTTTTGTGGAACCTCTCTATCATGTATAGCATGAGAGCAGGCCGAGTTAAACCAAGGTTTAGAAGTTTAAGGTTGAGAAAGAGAATGAGGAATGTACGCCTCCATGCCAGACACTATCACCTCTGTTATGTGTTCAGCACAAAGAGATGGGTCTCTGACACGGAAGCAGTAATCATTCCAGAAAAAATCAGCATAATATCTCCTCAGGTCCCCCCAACTGGCAGAGGCAAAATGCCAGAGGCACCTTCACTTTGGGGGATCCTGTGGAGGGATTGGATGAATAGGAGAAAATACAGAAATGAGATTGTGATCAGAGGAGCCCAACAGAGATGAAAGGGTGACAGCATAAGCAGAAGGATTAGTGGTGAGGAAGAGATCAAGAATGTTGGGCATGTCTCCAAGACACTCAGGAATACAAGTAGGGTGTTGCACCAGTTGCTCTAGGTCAGGGGCGGGCAACCTCCGGCCCGTGGGCCACATCCGGCCCGCGAAGGCTTAGCGTCCGGCCCACCACCCTGCTAGGCTTTATTAATGCAATCCGGCCCGCGGACCTCCCACTAAAAGTAGAGAAGAAACTCTAATAAATTTTAAGTTTTTAAATGAATAAATTATACTATTGAATTACTTTACATTTCATTATTATTATTATTATTATGATTATTATTATTAGTAGTAGTAGTAGTTGTAGTAGTAGTCGTGTGTGCATACGTTTTCTTTTATTACTATAGTATTCCATGCATTTGTCTGAGATTTCGTTTTTCACTCCGGCCCGCGACCTCCTTCCAAGAGTCTCATCTGGCACTCACTCTAAAAAGGTTGCCTGCCCCTGCTCTAGGTCATGGAGGATAGCAAAGTTGAAGGTTAGTTCACCAGGATGGTCAGTGAAGGGAGATGAAAGCCAAAGCTGGTGGTGAACATTGGAATCTCCAAGAATGGATATCTCAGCAAAAGGGTAGAGGGACAGAATGTGCTCCACTTTAGAAGTTAAATAGTCGAAGAATTTACTATAGTCAGAAGAGTTAGGGGGAGAGATAAACAGCACAGATGAATTTAGTTTGAGAGTGACTGTTAAGTCGAAGCCAGATGGTGGAAAACTCGGAAGACTCAAGAGCATGGGCATGAGAGCAAGTTAAGTCGTTGCGTACATAGACGCAACATCCACCTTTGGAATGAAAATGAGAATAGAAAAAGTAGGAGGGGACAGTGAAGGGACTACTGTTTGTTGCCGCAGACAGCTGTGTTTCAGTGAGGAAAAGAAGATGAGGTTTAATAGAGGAAAGGTGATGTTCCACAGATTGAAAATTAGATCTAAGACCACAAATGTTGCAGAAGTTAATGTAGAAAAAGTTGAGGGAGGTGTCAAGGCATTTGGGGTTGTTATCAGGAAAGGCGTTTGACCTGGGGACATTTTTGGTCCCCTCCCCAGAAGGAGACTGAGGCATTGATTGGAGTTCCCATTTTTCTTTTAAATTTTTATTTTCAAGTGAAGGGTGTATGTGTAGTAAGTGCATGTAGTTTTGTGTGAAGAAGGAGGGCAGGCTGTGACTAGCCCCTTAGAGTTGTGAAACACAAAGGAAAATATTCAGCGAGATCACAACTAGCTTTAATGGAAGGTTCACAGCACCCCCTGAAAGTACTATTAGATCTCTCTGGGAGTAAGTTATTGCTTCAGTAGGTGTCTACTACCTCCTCCTGTAATGGACAAGAGATTATTTGAAAGATTAGGAAATGAGAACTGTGACTAGAGATACATACTCAACTTGGGGCAAAGTAACTAGCAGAGTGCCACAAGGGTCAATGTTAGCCCCCATTATGTTTCAGATTTATGTAAACGACATTCACACTGGGATAAAAAAGTTATACAAATTTATTTGCTGATGATGATGATGCAAAGCTGCTAAGAGTTATCAAAACCCGAGAGGACTGTCTGCTGTTGCAGGGAGATATAAACAAGATCTATGAATGGAGCAGGAATTGGAAATTAGAGTTTAATGCCAAGAAATGCCACACATTGGAACTAGGAAAGAGTAAGAGAAGACCAGTATGGAACTATTTGATAGGAGAGGAACAAATAATAAAGACTAAAGAGGAAAAAAATCTTGGAGTGATCATACAAGAAAATCTGAGCCCCAAAAAACACATAAGCAAGATATTCCAAATATCATATAAAATGTTGACTAATATAAGAGTGGCATTTCATTACATGGATAAATATATAATGAAAAAAATCATCACAAACATGATACGTCCAAGGCTGGAATATGCAGCAGTGGTATGGTCTCCGAGCTCTAAAATGGATATAAGAAAATTGGAAAGATTGCTACAAAGAAGGTGCCAGAATTAAAGGACCTAACATATGAAGAGCGACTAATGGAAATGGAACTGCCAACCTTACAAGATAGAAGAGAACATGGAGACCTAATAACAATGTACAAGACAGTCGATGGCATTGAAAAGAAAGACGAAGAAGACCTGGTGCTGTTGACAGAAGAAGATGGAAGGACAAGGGGACATGAAAAGAAGATCAGGATGAGGCAGTGTGTGAAAGGTGGAAAAATGGAATGCATTGGATAATGAAGTTGTTACAGCACATAATGTGCATAACTTTAAGGAAAAATGAGATAAATGGAGATATGGAGACAGGACACTATGAGCCCTGCTCAAACCCAGTACAATACAACTACTAAGCGTTTCAGCGAGTTTGAGGGCACATTTTTCTAGAATAACTTTGTAAGGAACACGCATATCATTATGAAATTTTGCCACAGTGTACTTGACACCCTCCCCTAATATCCCAATGTGTCAAAAATCGTAAACAGTATATAATAATGGCACTTCTTCCTATAAAAATAGGAGAAAGTCACTTATCCCTCACGAAGAAACGGACAAGTGGTGAGAAATGGTGACGTAGTACTATCTGTGACGTAGTAACAAGCTCCACCCACATAGTCCCTCCCCTTGCTCCTTCCCTCCCTCTCTTCCATCCCCCTCCCCATATTTCTCCTGCTCCCTTCCTCCCTCCCTTCCCTTCCCCTCTCTCTCTCTCTCTCTCTCTCTCTCTCTCTCTCTCTCTATGTCACCATTTCTCACCACTTGTCCGTTTCTTCATGAGGGATAAGTGACTTTCTCCTATTTTTATAGGGCTAAGTGCCATTATTATATACTGTTTATGATTCTTGACACATTGGGATAATAGGGGAGGGTGTCAAATACACTGTGGCAAAATTTCATAATGATATGCGTATTCCTTACAAAGTTATTCTAGAAAAACGTGCCCTCAAACTCTCTGAAACGCTTAGTAGGTAAATACAACTAGGTAAATACACACACACACACACACACACACACACACACACACACATTTCAAATCCCCATTTACAGCTGCAACATCGCCATCTTCACGAGAATCAGCACCCCCCGAACCACTAGCTCCCTAAAACTCGGGGACGTTTGGTTTTTCGCTCGCGCTAACTAAGAAAGTTTGGCGAGAAATGGACAAAATAGCCTCTATTTACATACTGATAACAATTGGAAATTCAAGAAACGAGTGAGTACAAATGGTGTTCTGCCCACAAGCAACTTTTTCTCTTTGCAATGCAGAAAACCAGAAGTCTCTAGATGCTATGGTTACCAAAATATCACAGGTTGAATGAGGTGATATAATCTGTGTACGTGGCCTTGCGTCTGATCAGCACCAGCAGCCTTGGCTACAGCGATAGAAAACGGGCCCCTTGTATCTCTCTCTCTCTCTCTCTCTCTCTCTCTCTCTCTCTCTCTGGTGATGGTGGTAGAATGTCCTCCCCCTCGTTGGTTGAACCTCCTATATCTGTATCAGAGCCAAGAACATCGCTATCTTCGCTTTCTATTATTGTAGAAACTGTTAATTCCAATGCCCTTTTGATACCACTCTCATTCAAAAGTTGTCTCCCCGCAACATGACATGAGACCCGAGGTGTAGAAGTAAGGCGCGGGAGAGGTGACGGAATCAGACACCGTGGAATCACTTTCACTCTCACCATCCATCGTGGAAGTTGGTGACACACTGACCTTAGACCTATAGCACATGTTTACTCCCGATGAGTGTTGTCAACTTACAAGCAAAGAAAACGGGAAGAAAATAGCCAAAATATACCCCAAAACGCCCAAACGTCGATCGACGTGCCCCGAGTCTTGCGTGATGAACGTCTATCGACATTCCCGAGTAGGAGGGGTTAGTGGAGGCCATGGTCATAGCAAAACTCGCTAAACAGCGAGGATGGGAGCACAAAAAGAGTTCACACGCTGGATTAATAGCTCAAGTGTCGAGCGGGAATGCCGGAGGCACTGTGGGACTAACGTCACAGCCAAATAGACACGTGATTGGCTCAGAGTGAGCAGGAGGCGGGACAATTGGCTCAGAGCGAGCGGGAGCCAGGACAGTGTAGTGTAGTACATTTGCTAAATATGAGTGAAAATCACTAAACTTGAGGGCTTGGCCTTTTTCCAGACACTCGCTAAATAAGGGTTTCATTAAGCTGGATTTCGCTAAATTCAGGGGCTTACTGTACTAGGAAATGACATGTAATGAGAATGGGTAAAAGTTATAGAAGGCCTATGTGGGAATTCAAAATAGGAGAATAGATTATAATGAAAAGTAGTATAGAAAAAGACCTGGGAGTGATTATATAAGACACCCTTACTCCAGAAAGACACATAAATGGATTATTTGCTTCAACATACAAGATACTAACTAACATCAGGGTGACATTTCATTACATGGAGTATGATAAAGAAAATTATAACTACTATGATAAAACCTAGACTAGAATATCCAGTAGTGGTGTGGTCACCATACAAGCAAAAAGATATCAAAAGAATAGAAAGAATCCAAAGGACCATTACAAAGATGGTGCCAGAAATTAAGGATTTTCCCTATGAAGAAAGATGGAAGGAAATGGAATTACCATCTTTAAAGGACAGATGGGAAAGAGGATATCTAATAATATTGTATAAGTTAGTAAACCATATGGAAAAGATAGATAGACAAGACTTGGTATCAATGACAGAGGATGGAGGTAAGCAAGATGATCAAGAAAAGTCAGTTTGAGAAACATTAAAAAGTTTAGTTTCCCACGCAAGACAGTGGATATTTGGACTGGATTGAGTGAAGAGATTGTAGCAGCAGAATGTGGGCACAAATTTGAGGAAAAGTTGGAAGTTGGATAAATATAGAAATGGAGACAGGTCACTATGAGCCCCGCTCAAACCCTGTAATATACAACTAGATAAACACACACAGGTACAGGATGTAACTCGAGGGACTGTGGCCTCGCTGTTCCGGTGTGTGGAATGTGGTATAGTCTCAGTCCTACCTGAAGATCGATCAGTATGAGCTCTGAGTTCTTTCTGATGGGATAAGGTTGGCTGGGTAACCAGCAGACAACCATGGTGACTAACACACCCACACACTCACTAAACACCAAAACCTTTCCACTCTCTCTCTCTCTCTCTCTCTCTCTCTCTCTCTCTCTCTCTCTCTATCTCTCACCTGCTTGAACAATAGCCGAGCTTCAGTCTCTGGGATTGTCGTCCTCTCTCCAATGTAGTCATACAAATCTTTGCAAGGTTCTGGGCGCTCAAGCACCAGGTAGAAACACTCACCGGTGTCCAAACAGTGTAAAAGCTTTATCACGTGTTCTATGTGGGAGACTCTTAACAGCATTGTCACTTCTCTTGGAACTAGCCGCCCATTCATCTGAGAGAGAGAGAGAGAGAGAGAGAGAGAGAGAGAGAGAGAGAGAGAGAGAGAGAGAGAGAGAGAGAGAGAGAGAGAGAGAGAGAGAGAGAGAGAGAGAGAGAGAGTAAAATGTGATTTTTAATGCTAAAATTCATTTCTTCACTTACCTGTTTTTCATACAAAAAACTAGCAATTCCACTGTCACTTACTTTCATCCGCCAAGATTACAAAAATTTCCGCCTGGTGCTATGCCTGCCAGCGCGGTGCCCGGCACTGCCGATGGGATCGGCTGCACTGCCCCTCAGTTAATTTTCATGAGCATTGAAAAAGACTGGGGGAGGAAGGGAGGACACCTGTTTTTGTATGAAAAACAAGTAAGTGAAGAAATTAATTTTAGCATTAAAAATTACATTTCTATCACAGACACCTGTTTTTCATATAAAAAAAACTAGCAGACTCCAACATTTAAGGAGGTGGGAGTAGACAGGAAGAAGCAGACGTAAAGGGTGAAATAATTGTTCGTTGTGGAGACACTAACCCGTGGTAGAGGTTGACGTGGAGAAGAGGGTGCTGGAGAATGCAACCAGGTGCATGGGAGTACTCCATGACCCATGTGCCTCAAGAATTAGAGCCCAGATGACCAGTGGTGAGTGTCCTAGGAGTGTGCCTATGCCTATGATTGGAGGGGGGAGCTGAGGAGAGCCCATCCCAGCTACTGACCCTCTACCCCCTGGCTGAAGGTACCAGGACTGTACAAACAACTCACCAAGTGCCACCCTGAGCAGACTTCCAAGGTCTGTGCATGGCCAGGCGAAGGAGTTAGTCAATCACATGTCCAGTAGTGACCACTGGACCCAAGGCAAAGATATCTCCCTCCTGTCTTACTATTTCCCAGAGATAAGGGTCAGCGAAGACCAAAGGCGTCCTCCAGCAGGCCGCCCTCAAGATAGTGGGAAAAGAGCAGTTCCTCCACAGGAGCATAGAGGTAGCAATGCCATGGATGTCGTGGGTACAGACCTTTAGCTCACGGCAGGAAGAGTCAGGAAGAAAGTGTGGGCTGATTTGATGACATCCAATAGGAAGAAGGAAATTGCTCCTTTGGACATAGGTCTGGAAGGACATCTAACAACAAGAAAGAGGTTACGGGATCTTGTAGGCGAAGCCGTCCTATGCAGGTAGTGATGAAGCGCCTGAATGGGACATAGTAGTCTCTCCACATCCTGAGAACCCACGACGGTGGCAAAGCTCTTAATACAAAACTCCCGAGGAGTACTGTGGGCGTCCGTATCCATCTTGGCAATAAATTTAGGAAGATAAGAGACCAGCAGATCCTGTCCCTGCCAGCTCGTCTTGTGAGAGAGTGCTTGGATCTCTTCTACCCTCTGTGCTGTAGCAAGAGCAAGCAGAAAAAGACTTTCTAGTCAGTTCTCTGATAGACGAGAGCCGCATAGGTTCAAAGAAAGCCGTGGTTAGGAAGCGAAGAATGACATCCAAGTTCCAGGAAGGCCGAAGATTCCTGCTAGGCCTCTGTGGCTGGGAAGAGCAGGCTCTAATAATAAGCCTCAGCACCTGGTCGTTGTTGAGGTCCAACCCTCAGATTGCCAGGACGCTGTGAACCCCTTCGTGCCGGATGTTAAAAAGCCCGCCTGTATGATATACGAGTGGTAGTGTCGCGCGCCCGAGCGCGGGAAACTCGTGAAAGCTTGTCATACTTGTCGTTTTTGTGTATTATGCTGCTATTTTTTAGTCACTAAATCGCCTCAAGAGGAAAGTGGACGCTCTTCGGAGAGAGAGAGAGAGAGAGAGAGAGAGAGAGAGAGAGTGTGTGTGTGTGACATTTGCTAATATTTTAGACACAAACGGGACGCATATAGCTTATCTTTCGAGAGGAAGAGGGGGAGGGAGGGAAGGAGAGGGAAACGAAGGAGGAGAGAGAGAGAGAGAGAGAGAGAGAGAGAGAGAGAGAGAGAGAGAGAGAGAGAGAGAGAGAGAGAGAGAGAGAGATTAGAAAATTTGTTGTTTTTGTATTTGTGTGTATTTACCTAGTTGTAGTTTTACAGGGCCTGGGCTTTATGCTCGTGTGGTCCCGTCTCCATATCTACACTTATCCAATTTTTCTTTAAAACTATGTACACTCTTTGCTGACACCACTTCCTCACTCAAACTGTTCCAAGTCTCAACACATCTTTGCAGAAAACAAAATTTTTTAACATCTCTCAGACATCATCCCTTCCTTAGTTTCTTACTATGCAATCTTGTGCTTCTAAAGTCATATTCATCTCTCAGGATCAGTTTCTCATTATCCACTTCATCCATTCCGTTAATCAATTTATAAACTTGTACCAGATCCCTTCTCTCTCTTCTCTGCTCCAAGGTTGGTAGATCCATCGCCTTTAGTCTCTCCTCATATGCCATCCCTTTAAATTCTGGAACCATTCTGGTAGCCATTTTTTGTAGTCTCTCTAATTTTCTTATGTGTTTCTTTTTATGGGGAGTCCACACAACACCTGCATATTCCAATCTAGGTCTTATTTTAGTACTTATCAATTTCTTCATCATTTCCTTGTCCATATAGTGAAATGCTACTCCAATATTCCTTAGCAAATTATACGTCTCTCTGAAAATTCTATCAATATGGCTTACCGGTTGATTATTTTCTTCCATTGTCACTCCCAAGTCCTTTTCCTTTTTTACTTTTTCTAGTTCTACTCCATCTCCCATCTTATAGATTCCCACTGGTCGTCTTTCTTCACTTTTTCATATTTCCATGACATGGCTTTTGTCCACATTGAATTCCATCTCCCATTTTTTGCTCCATTTCCAGATCTTGTTTAAGTCTTCCTGTAGTATTTCACAATCCTCTTTTTGGTTAAAGACTCTGCACAGTTTCGCATCGTCCACAAACAGATTTATGTAGCTGTTCACTCCCTCTGGCATGTCATTTATATATACGAGAAAAAGTATTGGTGCCAATACTGACCCCTGTGGCACTCCGCTGTCTACTGTTCTCCACTTGGACATCATATCTTTAACTATCATCCTTATTTCTCTCCCCCTTAAGTAATTCTTCATCCATCTCAATGTGCTTCCTTTTAAGCCACACTTCTCCTCTAACTTACATAGTAATCTTTCATGTGGCACTTTATCAAAAGCCTTTTTTAGATCTAAATAAATACAGTCAACCCATCCCTCTCTCTCTTGTACTCTATCAACTATTCTAGAGTAGAAACTCAATAAATTTGTCACACATGACCGACCTTTTCTAAAACCAAATTGGCTATTTGATAATATTTTGTTGTCTTCAAGAAACTCAATCCATTGCTTCTTTATTACTTTTTCACACATCTTGCATATTACACTAGTTAGTGATACCGGTCTGTAATTTAAAGGTTCTTCCTTCCTTCCACTCTTATATATGGGAACCACCTCAGCTCTTTTCCACTCCACTGGCACTGTTCCATTTTCTATTGAGCATTTTATGATGTTGTATATTGGACTTGCTAGTTCTTCCCTACATTCTTTCAGTATTCTGCCTGAGACTTCATCCAGTCCCATTGCCTTTTCCTCATCCAATTCCATCATCAACTTTTTTATTTCAAGCTTGGTTACTTTAATCTCTTTCATATAGACAGTTTCTCTATTACCCTGTGGTCTTTCAAATTTGGATTCCTTAGTAAAGACCTCATGAAATTTACTATTTAACAGTTCTGCCATACTTTTTGGGTCTTCCACCATTCCGTTTTCTCCTTTTAACCTTTCTATTGTTTCTTTTTGTCTTATTTTTCCATTTATGAATCTGTAGAACAATTTTGGTTGTTCCTTACATTTTTCGACAATGTCTTTTTCATAGTTCTTTTCTTCTTCCTTTCTCACCTTAGCATATTCATTTCTTGCTGTTTTGAAGTTTTCTTTATTTTCTGGATTTCTGTTTCTTCACCTTTTCCATGCTCCATCTCGTTTCTCCTTTGCCCTAGCACATCTTGCATTAAACCAATCTTTCTTTCCTTCTTCTTTAGGTCTATATTTCGGAACATATTCCCTGACCCCAGTTTTGTATATTTCCAAAAATAAGTTATATTTTTCTTGAACCGTTAATGAGTTTTCCATCTCCTCCCAGTTTACGTTTTTAAAATAGTTCTTGAGATTCTCAACATCAGCCTTTCTGTAATTTAATCGGTCTCCTTTGTATGATTCATCTCTATCCTCCTTTCCTTCTTCTATATCCATCTCTAATATTACATGGTCACTCTTTCCCAATGGGCACTTGTATCTTATATCATTGTTAATTGGTATATCCCTTGTAAAAACTAGGTCTAATCTTGCCAGCTCATCGTTTCCTCTGAATCTTGTGTTTTCCTTTACTCTTTGGACCATCAAATTATTTATCATTAGGTTCAGGAATCTATCTCCCCAGGCATCTTCCCCCATACCACTTTCATAATTTTCCCAGTCTACCTCCTTACAGTTGAAATCTCCTACCAATATCACTTTTCTCCTTTCCTTAATGATTCTTGTAAGACTCCTTATTGTGTCATCTATCATGTCTCTATATTCTTGGTTAGTCCATGAGTTTGTTTTTGGTGGCACATATGTTCCAATGATTGTTAACTCCTTTTTGTTAATATGCATCTTAACATACAGTATTTCTGATTTTCCTTCCCCAAACTCCATTTGATTTACCACTATCTCCTTCCTTAACATCATCATGACTCCTCCTCCTCCTTTACCCACTCTGTCTCTCCTCCATATATTATACCTTTTATCTTTGTTTATTTTCATTGCCTCATTTAACTTTGTTTCCACCAGGCATACAATATCTGGTTCTTCTTTCTTTATGTAATCTCTTAATTCTAATTTACTAGATAAAATCCCATCTATGTTTGTATACATCATTTTTAATCTCTTGTTCTTATCATTTTTAGTTAAACTTGCTCCATTTTTTCTCTTCTTTCTCTTTTATATACCATTTCCTTATCCTGTCTCCTATAATTCTCCAAAAAAATGCCTTCTTCTCCTCCTCTGACCTTTCATTATTTTTTTCTCTTGCTTCTGCCACCAGTTCATTGTGTCTCTTCCTTTCCTCCTTGTTTCTATTTTTCTTTATATATATATATATATATATATATATATATATATATATATATATAAAAAAAAAAAAAAAATATATATATATATATATATATATATATATATATATATATATATATATATATATATATAAAGAAAAGATACGGTATGCCTGTTGTCCTTACAACATTTCCTGTACCTCTTCCACTTGTGTTGATAGTTTAAAGAAGTAGAGGGCTAGACAGCCCACAACTGCCCCTTGGGGATGAAGGGCGTCGCTTCCGAAAGGGATTTGCCTTCCGTCCCCTCCTTGCACACTGGAACGAGACGAGTAAGAGCCGCCAAACACCCCCCAGGAGTCCCTGGCATGAGTGGCGAAGGAAGGCCTGCAAATGGGAGCAGCAGAAGGCCTGACAGCTGTGGAGGTAGAAGGTCAGTGACCAAGCTCCACCAATGACGTGCCTGGAGCAGGACGCGGTTGGGTGAGAGCTCTGAGTGCGGCCTCATGGAATGTCCTATCAGCATTGGACTTCGAGGACTGTAGTGCCTCCTGAAGGCGATCCTCATCAAAAAGGAGAGGAGTAAAAATGGGAGACCTCTGAAGGATGCCTTTTTCGACCTGCAAGAAGGATGGTCTGAGGTAAGCCTCCCTCCTCCAGGCCCGCAAGTTGGCAATGACGTAAGTCGAGTCCCTGCAAGCGCCATTAAGCGCCAAACATACGGCTTTAAAGAGCTGCTCCTCCAAGTCTAAGAGGGGTGCAGGGAAGTGACGAGCCACCAGAAGATGCATGGCCCCTAAGCACCAAAAAGAGTAGTTCAAGGCGTCTCTAGACCTGGGGACCACCCCTTCCATCCTGGCCACCTCCGGGTGTTCACGGATGACGCAAGGCTCTCTGGCACTAGAATGCAGGGTGGTGTGGAGGCTAGGATTAACCAAGGCAGCCTTCCCGTAAACCTCCTGACCCAACACACTGTAAATCTTAGCGAACCTGCCTGAAGGATAGCCAACTGAGGTTGGTTTTTTCTCATTAGCTTTCAAATAAGCACTGTCAGCTTGCTACATGAAAACCCTGACAGGCTGTGCCCTTCCAAGGAGGATCGGTCCCCTTCTTGTAGATGAGGTGCTGGTACCTGGGACCACAGGTCATTCCAGGTCAAACCGCTGGCGCATGGCATCCTCAAAAACTGAGTCAATGTAGTTCATCATACGATGGTACATGGAGAGGCCATGAGGCTGGAACTCACGCCCCTCATCCCCCTCCAGGCCTGTTAGTAATCTGTCATGCCTCTCTGAGTTGCAGCGTGCCCCGTCAAGCCCCGGAGACAGCGAGGCCCCTGAATCCTGCCACCCAGAACAAGAAGGGCGAGGACAGCCAAGCAGGACACGCCGATCACATCTGCCAGAAGATCACCTCCAGGACAACAGCGTGTCGGGTCGTGCCGAAGAGGAGACACATCAGCCGAAACAGAGGCCACATGAACTCTGTGGAGGCTTGTATGAGCAGGACAGTGGGTTTGTTGGGCCGTAGGGGAGTCGTCAGACACTGGGCCCCGTTGGCTGAACGGACAGAGGAGGCAGCCCGTGGGGAAGGCGTGAGCATGCCATCCTGTGGGTGGGGAGACAAGGCAAGAGGGCAAGTGTCTCTCCCGGCCGGGCCTTTACCAAAGGCAACTGGGGGAGGGCCAGGCCTACCGCACCAGCCCACCTCCCCCCAGTCCCCCCCCACCAACCGGTCTCGAGAAGGGAGGCAGCCAGACACCACTGAGGTGGGGCGGGACTTCTTGATCCTTTGAGCATCATCCTTTGGGGGACGATAACGCTTAAGAGGCACCTCTAGTCCTCGGACAGCTCCCCTGGCCCCCTGACTTGGTGTGACTGCACACACCTTTTTGCATCAGGATTTTGGGGGGGAGAGGACACTGAACTGTATCAGGTCCGGGTCAGAAGATGAGGGCACAGATGGAAGAGAGGGGTCAGTAGGAGGGGAAGGGGCACAGAACCACGCAAATCTCCTATCTGAGAAGCAACAAGAGTGTTGACTGCAGCAAGCACCTCCTCCTGCCAAGACTTAAAAAAAAAAGAGAGGTCAATAGGAACAGGAGGTTTAGTGCCCTACTGGGAAACCGAATCCTCAGCAGATAGCTCATCCAGGGACAAAATAATAACGTTCTGAAACGAAATCACCAAGCCGCCATGAATGTCAGACACCGGTGAAACCCTTGTCCCCTGAATAGGAAGAGGTGCTTTAACAGACTGCAATGTGCCTACGTCACAGGAAACATTACAAAAGGGTGCAACAGAACTATGTGAATGTTTTGCCTTGGCACATCTCATGCGCCTCAAACCACACTGGTACTTATACGCAGCAAGGATTTTATCACTGCTCCAAGTAGAACATACATCACACCTCTTACCTGGGTTGCAGATATTTCTGCAATTAACACAAACAGAATGAGGGTCCTGGAGGAAACTGCCCAAGACCCTGGTGCAGTCTGGTCTCGAGCAAATCCTTCTAGAAGGCTTAGAAGATGACTGAGAACTGGAAGAACCAGGCGTGGAAGCAGCTCCATCCATCAGCAAACTACTCTCCCGAGCAGCAGCAGGCTGCTCTGGACGAGTATGCTGCCCATTAAGGTCCTCCACCATGAAAACACGAAGAAACCGGCAGAGAAAGCACTTGAAAAGTTCAAGAAGCGAAACAGGGACGGAAGCACAGCGCATGTTAACACGATGCGCGTCGAAAATTAACAAAGGGGCAGCACAGTCGATCCCATTGGCAGTGGCGGGCACCATGCTGGCAGGCGTAGCGCCTGGCGGAAATTTTTGTAATCTCGGCGGACGAAAGTAAGTGAGACAGTGGAACTGCTAGTTTTTTGTATGAAAAAACAGGTGTCTGTGATAGAACCCGCAACTTAAAACACTAAAAAAGACCCCAAAAAACAAACATATTTACAGTTAACCCCTTCCTTACTGCAGCCACTCCCCGATATAAACAAAGCATTCCCCTCCTATACCGCAGCCCCCTGCCCGTGTGCGCATGTGCCTCACGGCCAGACCTACACATTATATTTCTTTTTAACTCAGTGTTATGTACTTTTTTCTAAACATATTTTTGTCATTTTATTAATAAAAGAAAATGTAAACATAATCATAAATTGTGCACTAATCATAAATTCAGCACCACACACTCTGCACCTTGTGAGGGTGGCCCTGAGGCAGTCATAACTAGGCTGCTCCCCCTCACTTGCCGAGAGGGTTTCAACACTGCTGTCACTATCACTCTCTCCTATTTCTTTTTCAGGATCATAGTCTGAATCATATTCATCTGGAGAGTCTTCCAGTATATCCTCACTATCTGTCTCATAATTATGATAATCCTCATCGCTGCTACACGAAGCAGACGCCATTATCTCTAACTAGAGTCAATAGAACAGTTTCACCACGGCTGATACTAGAGAACTGATGTTCTTGGGGGGACTGTGGGAATAATATATGTCAAAGAATAGTGATTGGCTTTATAGTTTATGCATGAAAAATTAACTCCAATATTGATTGGCTAGTTTGGGGGATGGTTTTGTTACGCTGGGGTGGCTAAAAATAACGCCTCCAGTGTTTGTTTGTTTATAGTGAACCACGTGGAGCATGAAAAAGGCAAAATCCGCTCTCAGGCCACGGTTATACACGGAAATGTATTGGTGTGGTACGCGCACACGGCGGCATCTTCGGTACCACGAGGTCGCTTTTGCGTGTACGCACGCATACAAAACAGTCTTGCGGTAAGGAAGGGGTTAAACCTAAACCAGTTTCTATTGTTGTCTTCAGAAATTATAAAAAAAATTCCCTTAAAACAAATACCTTTAAAGCCCTTGAAATATAGAAAAAAAATCTAGAACACTGAAGTACACTCTTAAAATACCCTTAGAAGTACACTGCATCACTCTTAAAACACCCTTAAAACACTCAATCACTCTTTTAAAACAACACTTCTCCCATCCTTCCTAACACCCTAAATACTGTAAAACAAACATAAGAACATAAGAAAAGCGGGAAGCTGCAAGAGGTCGCCAGGCCTATACGAGGTAGCATAGACCGGGGTGAACTGGTCCCCCCCTGCCAGCTGGGGTGAATTGGGCCACTCCTCAAAAATTTATGAAAAATTTGAAAATTGAAAAAAGTATATACTGGGCTTGAAAGCCCACTTCAGTATCTGCACAACCTTAAAAAAGTTTTTGGTCCTGACCGAAAACTTATGGTTCCTAGGATGTCCCCCAAAAAAGTGTTTTTTAAAGTTGCAAAATTTGTGTCCCCAAAAATGTTGTTGAATTTTCATAAAAGTTACAGGTCATATATATAATTTTCTGTTCTTTTGCATGCTTTAATCAGAAATTAAAAATTTCTTTTAGTTTTAGTGCTATAGGCACTTCAATGAGTAGCCCGATTCACCCCAGTGTATCTCGTATACCAGGGTTTATCAGGCCACAACACTATCATTATGTTTTTGCTACATTAAAGCTTCCCAATGTTTTTTTTTTTTCAACTATAACCATCATTAAACTTCCTCCTCACACCACTGATGTACTGCAACCTCTTGATGTTTGCTATTTTAAGCCTCTGAAGACCAATTCTTTTTTTTTTTTTTTTTTACGTAAGGAAGAGGGCCAGCCAAGGGAAAAAAAAAAGAATAAAAAAAAGGCCCACTTGAGCGCTGGCTCTCCAAAGAGTATAAAGTGCCAAAACCGTCAGCCAGAATTAGAGGAGCAAATGCCTCGATACCACCCTCTTAAAAGAAGACAAGTTGTAGGAATTCGGAAATACAGATGCAGTGAGGGAGTTCCAGAGTTTACCAGTGAAAGGGATGAATGATTGAGAGTACTGGTTAACTCTTGCATTAGAGAGTTGGACAGAATAGGGATGAGAGGAAGAAAAAAGCCTTGTGCAGCATGGCTGCAGAAGGAGGGGAGGCATGCAGTTAGCAAGATCAGTAGAACAGTTACCATGGAAATAGCGATAAAAAATATAAAGGGATGCAACATTTCAGCGGTGAGAAAGAGACTGAAGACAGTTAGTCAGAGGAGGGGAGTTGATGAGACGAAGACCTTTCGATTCCACCCTATCAAGCAAAGCTGCGTGACTGGAACCCCCCCAAACATGCGAAGAGTACTCCATACAGGGACGGATAAGGCCCTTATACAGAGTAAGCAGTTGGAGGGGCGAAAAAAACTATCAGAGATGCCTCAGAACACCTAACTTCATAGAAGCTGTTTTAGCAAGAGATGAGATGTGAAGTTTCAAGTTAAGATTATGAGCAAAGGACAGACCGAGCACATTCATTGTGTAAGAGGGAGACAGTTGAGTGTCATTGAAGAAGAGGGGATAGTTGTCTGGAAGGTTGTGTCGAGTTGATAATTGGAGGAATTGAGTTTTTGAGGCATTGAAAACTACTAGATTTTCTCTCCCCAATCGGAAATCTTAGAAAGATCAGAAGTCAGGCGTTCTGTGGCATCCCCGCATGATCTGTTGACTTCCTGAAGGATTGGACGTCTCTGAAAGAACGTGGAAAGATGTAGGGTGGTATCATCAGTGTATGAGTGGATAGGGCAAGACGTTTGGTTAAGAAGGTCATTAATGAATAATAGAAAGAGAGTGGGTGACAGGACAGAACCCTGAGGAACACCATTATTAATAGGTTTAGAAGAACAGTAGCCATCTACCATAGCAGCAATAGAGCGGTCGGAAAGGAAACTTGAGATAAAGTTGCAGAGAGAAGGATAGAAGCCGAAGGACGGCAGTTTTGATAACAAGGCTTTATGCTAAACTCTATCAAAAGCTTTTGATATGTCTAATGCAACAGCAAAAGTTTCACCGAAATCTCTAAAAGAGGATGACCAAGACTCAGTAAGGAAAGCCAGAAGATCACCAGTAGAGCCACCTTGACGGAAGCCGTACTGGCGATCAGACAGAAGATTGTGAAGTGACAGATGTTTGAGAATCTTCCTATTCAGGATAGATTCAAAAACTTTAGACAAGCAAGAGATTAAAGCTATAGGACGGTAGTTTGAAGGGTTAGAACGGTCACCCTTTTTAGGAACAGGCTGAATGTAGGCGAACTTCCAGTAGGAAGGAAAGGTAGGAGTCGATAGACAAAGTTGGAAGAGTTTGGCCAGGCAAGGTGCAAGCACAGAAGCACAGTTTTTGAGAACAATAGGAGGGACCCCATCAGGTCCATAAGCATTCTGAGGGTTTAGGCCAGCAAGGGCATGGAAAACATCATTACAAAGAATTTTGATTGTAGACATGAAATAGTCAGAGGGAGGAGGAGAGGGAGGGACAAGCCCAGAATCATCCAAGGTGGAGTTGTGAGCAAAGGTTTAAGAAGAGTTCAGCTTTAGAGACAGAAGAGATGGCAGTGGTGCCATCAGGATGTAATAAAGGAGGGAAAGATGAAGAAGTGAGGTTATTTGAGATGTTTTTGGCTAGATGCCAGAAGTCACAAGGACAGTTCGAGTTTGAAAGATTTTGACATTTTCTATTTATGAAAGAGTGTTTGGCAAGTTGAAGAACAGACTTGGCATGATTCCGGGGAGAGATATAAGGTGCATGAGATTCAGGAGATGGAAGGCTCAAGTACCTTTCGTGGGCAACCTCTCTATCATGTATACCACAAGAACAGGCTGAGTTAAACTAAGGTTTAGAAGGTTTAGGTTGAGAAAAAGAATGAGGAATGTACGCCTCCATGCCAGACACTATCACCTCTGTTATGCGTTCAGCACAAAGAGATGGGTCTCTGACACGGAAGCAATAATCATTCAAGGTTAAGATTTTATCTCCCCTATTAAATATGGGAACCACATTAGCTTCTCCCCATATTGAAGGTACCTCACCTGACTCCAGTGACACCCTAAAAAGTACTGCTAAAGGCTCACTGGCGACTTCCTTGCATTCCTTTAGAACCCTTGGATATACTACATCAGGTTCTGGTGACTTGAATTTTAGTTTATTTATCTCATGTTCTACCACCATCTTAGTTGTATGAATATCTGTCAACTTTTCACTATCCTCTGCCCTAAATATCTGTTTGCTTTCTGGGATTTCCTGTGTGTTCTCCTGGGTAAAGACAGTTGAAAAATACTCGTTCATAATTCTACTAATCTCTTCTGCAGAACTAACCATCTCCCCATTTGCTGTCCTTAAGGGATCTACCGTATTTTACGGCTACAAGACGCACTTTTTTTCCTAAAAAATACCCTGGAAAATACTAGTGCGTCTTCCAAAATTAATGTTGTATTGTAAGTTAGCATCCAACCTCAAGTGAGCTTGGACAGATAGCGACCTGGATTTGTATGTTGAGTCATTACATTATGATGATAGCTTAAGTATCATTTAATTTATCCTTTTATATTATGTAAACTCAGTACTTAGGTGTTACAAGTATTTCCAATACCATAATTCTTCCTGCAGCCTACTCAGCATGTGGAGAAAACGGGCCGCTCCCTCGTCTCATTGCAACACACACATACATGTACACGAACGCACACACATCATGCCAGGTGCCTTTATAGCTTTAATAATAAAACATCCAAGTGGCTTACTCATTCAAGTAAGAGCCAAAACTCCACTTGTGAATTGTATTCCCATTGATAAAGCCTATGAAGCACGACTGCAAAATAAAATAAATACAAACTGCAGCACTGACGTGTTCGAATTTTGGCGATCGGACAAGTGATTCCGTAATGTAAACAACAGGTCCAAAACATGCCGTTGCCCGCCACTAAAACAAGAAGAGAAGGACTGTTTCATTGTGTATATGTATTTAGGTATGGTGTTTTTATTTACATTGTTTTAAATTTGTGGTGAGTGCTTCAGCAAATTTGTAATGAGGGGTGAAACAATAGTGTCTTGCAGACTTCTTGCTTCTTATGTTTCCGTGTTCAGTGGTCGGGTATCTGGTGAATGCGTTCTTGTATGAGAATGACTTCTTTTTTCTTAGAAATTTCTTTCAAAATTAGGGTGCGTCTTCCAAGATGCAGCGTCTTGCAAGCCGTAAAATAGGGTATTTCTTCTCTGCTTTACGTCTTGTATAACTTGGACCTTGAGGTCCATCTTTGCTTGGCTGGCTACCCTCAACTCACATTCACTTTTAGCCTCCTTCATTAACCTCTTAACTGTTCTTACTAATTCATGGTATAGTAGCCTTAAAGCCTCATCCCTTACCTTTAGCCTCTTATATATATTCCTTTTCTGCCCTATGTATCCCTTTAATCTGTCTGTCATCCACTTAGGGCCGTTGCTTTGTGATTTTATTGTTTTATGTGGAATGTTAGCTATCTGACCCTCATGTATTTTATTTAGAATGTTGATATAGATCTCACCAACCCTCAGCTGACCGGGATTCCTCCCATGTTCTAATCCAGCTCCCCCCACTTCCACACTCTCTCTCTGTCCCATTCCAACTTTGCACCTCATTCCCCTTCTCTGCTCTTCCCTTCCTTCTACCTTCCTTCCCCTTGCTGAGCGACTCCTTGTAAATACTTCCTTAAGCCCTCAAAATTAGCCTTCCTGAAGTCAGGTACTTTCCTTTTGTTCGTTTTTCTAAGTTTCATGCCATTTCAATGCATGCCGTATTTCTTTGTGATCACTGTTACCTAGCTGGCTACCAACCTCCACCTGTGTAACTGCCTCCTCCCTGTTTGTCAGAATTAAATCTAGAATATTATTTCCCCGTGTGGGTTCTAAAATGACTTGCTTTAAAAAATTATCCCAAATGACCTTATGAAACTCTTCTGCTTCCCTGTTACCCACCACCAAACTCCAATCAACATTCCTATAGTTAAAATCTCCTACCAAACATATCTTACTGTACCTGGCTGCTCTATTTATTTTCTCCCATAGGGAAGAGTTTATTTGGTCTGAAGCATTTGGTGGCTTGTACACTAAACCCATTACCACTAACTGAGACCTGTCCTTAATATCTACCCATAGAGACTCAATTTTGCTGTCTGTCTTCATTCTGCTATTTATGCAACATTGGAGTGTGTCCTTGACATACAAGGTCACTCCTCCCCTCTTCTGTTTTCCCTATCCTTATGAAAAAGTGTATAACCATCAATTTTCACCTCCTGATCAAATATGTACCTTCCCTGATATATCAAACCAGGTTTCTGTTAATGCAATTATATCAAAATTTTCAACACAAGCTGCTCCTCTCAGCAAATCTATCTTATTCAATATACTCCTACAATTCATCATAAACACTTAAAAATAAAAAAACAACATACAAACTCCCTTCCAAACACCATCCAAAAAACACTCACCATCTCCCAGGCATGGATATTAGCCTTGTCCAATTTCTTGATAGCGACAGGGAGCGAATCGCGTTTCCTCACGCCAGAATACACGCAACCAAAGCCTCCCTTGCCAATAATGTCACCCACCCTGTATGTCTCTCCCACTTCTGGAGATAAAAGTAAACATTAAATTCACATACCATATACTATACATCTATAAACTGACAGTAAAAATAACCATCAAAAAACTTACACACTATCTTCATACTCCCATAACAATTCAAATTAGCCTCCTAACTCAAACATATTTGCAAACATCATGAGTCTTGTTTACATTCTTTATACTACAGCATTTGAAATTGTTTTCTAAAAATGTGACATTACGAGACATGTAAGACTTGTCACTGGTGTTTCCAGAGTGGTGTGAAAGTTGTGTGGAGAGACTGATGTCCAGCTTCTTGGGATGAATGGCTCTGGAGGTAAGCGGAGAAAAGACTTCATCAAATATTGATAGGCACACACACAACACATCACAATTAACATACATAAGAAGCTGGTTCTACTGCACACACTCCACTACAGGCCAATGACTCACCTCAGATAACAAACTAGATTAATTTATCCTCTTCCGTCCTCAGCAAAGACAACACAAGACTAATTTTATAGTTCCTGTGATATTGACAAGATTCTTATATCAATAACAGGAGAAACAAAACCTTGAAAAACAGTAATGGTGAGGGTGTTTTTCCAGTTACAGTGACAGATTAATATTTTTTTTTATTCCACTAACAGGAGAACCTTGGCTTTGAATAAGTCATGGTGAGAACAAATTGTATTCTAAACTCAATTTATGTTTCCATTATCCTATAAAGGAGACATGAGAGCACAAGGACAAGGACACTCAAGACACAGCAATTTACACAAAAATATTTCTACTCAAAACAGTGATGTCATTGGCTCCAGTGAGTTTTAATTCTGGTATAAGCTGAACAAATCATCATATAAACTAACAATAAGAGCTAAAAAAAAAAAAAAAAAAAAAAATATATATATATATATATATATATATATATATATATATATATATATATATATATATATATATATATATATATATTTGCACAATGACATCACCTCTTTGTACAGCCTTAGGTATACATGCATCATAAACATACTTTAACATACCGGCAATCGAGCACCTCATCTACTTTTTTCACATCTGCCTTACAGTAAGTCTGACTATCCAGCATCAGCCTCTGGTCATCACTGATGTGTATTTCCTTAAGGTCATCACTGGATACCGAGGGACAGAAATTACCTTAGAATGAAGTTCCTCCAATGTGTCCGTTTCCCAACACACATGCATCAAGAGTCAAATCATGCCACAAGCTTGCCACATTCACATCATCGAAGCACCCATCACAATGTACAAATAGTGCTTTAGTGTTCTTAAACCATTACATTCACTGCAACCCATCTCCAAAGCAATAAGCAATCAGTAACTAATAAAAAGATTCAATCTTATATTACAATTCCACATGCAACAACCAAAGCCAGAGAGAGAGAGAGAGAGAGAGAGAGAGAGAGAGAGAGAGAGAGAGAGAGAGAGAGAGAGAGAGAGAGAGAGAGAGAGAGAGAGAGAGAGAGAGAGAGAGAGAGAGAGAGATTCACATTAGTTTGTATGACATTGTGCAAGTAAATTAGACCAATCATAACTCCAGTGCCTCCTTCACACTTACCAAATACTTGTAACCTTCACAGTGAAGTCTTTCTTCACTGCACCCAGGCCAGACTTATCCACCAGGCTCATCTCAGTGTCAGGTACCTCCTTGTCCGACATGGCTGAGACTACCATGTTCTGTAAAATCACATTACATTTGGTCATAAGGAAATATGCCTACACATGGCAACTGTCCTGTGGTCCCTCTAGATCCCATTTCCCAGCTCTTTCACTCAAAAACATGATGTACAAATCAAAATGTGATTATCCCCAAACTAATCTAATCCTAACTGCAACCTACCCCAACCTAAACTAAACTAACCATGCTATTGGCCAGAGGGGTTCAGAAGCCAGACCGATGTGCTAACTATAATCATATATATATATATATATATATATATATATATATATATATATATATATATATATATATATATATATATATACAATGGTACCTCGAGATACGAAAGCTTCTGCATATGAAAATTTCATTTTACGAAATGTTATGTGAAGATTTTTTCACTTCATATTATGTAAAATTACTCAGCATATGAAAAATACTAAACAAAACTCGAAATTCCCACGTGCAGAAAATTTTAAAATTCACGCCACACAAGTTGTCTTCTTGCACAATTTAATGGCATTTGCTTGAGTCATTTCAGGAACATATTGAAAAGTAGACAGAAACAAAGTTCTTTGAATCATTATTT
>NW_025541577.1:0-17537 GCF_017591435.1 Portunus trituberculatus | reverse complement strand
ATTTCACTATATGGACAAGGAAATGATGAAGAAATTGATAAGTACTAAAATAAGACCTAGATTGGAATATGCAGGAGTTGTGTGGACTCCCCATAAAAAGAAACACATATGAAAATTAGAAAGACTACAAAAAATGGCTACAAGAATGGTTCCAGAATTTAAAGGGATGGCATATGAGGAGAGACTAAAGGCGATGGATCTACCAACCTTGGAGCAGAGAAGAGAGAGAGGGAATCTGATACAAGTTTATAAATTGATTAACGGAATGGATGAAGTGGATAATGAGAAACTGATCCTGAGAGAAGAATATGACTTTAGAAGCACAAGATTGCATAGTAAGAAACTAAGGAAGGGACGATGTCTGAGAGATGTTAAAAAATTTAATTTCCCGCAAAGATGTGTTGAGACTTGGAACAGTTTGAGTGAGGAAGTGGTGTCAGCAAAGAGTGTACATAGTTTTAAAGAAAAATTGAATAAGTGTAGATATGGAGACGGGACCACACGAGCATAAAGCCCAGGCCCTGTAAAACTACAACTAGGTAAATACAACTAGGTAAATACACACACACACACACACACACACACACACACACACACACACACAAGATAAGAAAGACAAGGAATCATTTCAAGAAGTATTTCAGGAACAGTTAAAAGAAAGAGATGAAAATATGACAAGCAAAATGATAGGAGTCCTCAAGAAAAAAGAAAATTTAGTAAGAGAAATTGCAGAAAAAAAGAAGAAGAATTATTTTTGAACTGAAAGAAAAAATGTTACCAATATAGACCAAGAAGGCAAAAAGACAAAATGATATCAGTAAAAGACCTACTAAAACATCTGAATGACGAGGATAGACAGAACTTAAAAGAGGAAGTAGAAGAAATCCATAGAATGGGACCATATCAAGAAGGAACAGTGAGACCAATTAAGATATTACTAAAATCACAAGCAGCAGCAAAAGAAGTACTATATAGAAAAACAAAACTCAGAGAAACAGAAGGTTGCAAAGATATATATATAAAGAAAAATAGAAACGAGGAAGAAAGGAAGAGACACAATGAACTGGTGGCAGAAGCACGAGAAAAAAATAATGAAAGATCAGAGGAGGAGAAGGCATTTTTTTGGAGAATTATAGGAGACAGGATAAGGAAATGGTATATAAAAGAGAAAGAAGAGAAAAGAATGGAGCAAGTTTAACTAAAAATGATAAGAACAAGAGATTAAAAATGATGTATACAAACATAGATGGGATTTTATCTAGTAAATTAGAATTAAGAGATTACATAAAGAAAGAAGAACCAGATATTGTATGCCTGGTGGAAACAAAGTTAAATGAGGCAATAAAAATAGACATAGATAAAAGGTATAATATATGGAGGAGAGAAAGAGTGGGTAAAGGAGGAGGAGGAGTCATGATGATGTTAAGGAAGGAGATAGTGGTAAATCAAGTGGAGTTTGGGGAAGGAAAATCATAAATATTGTATGTTAAGATACATATTAATAAAAAAGAGTTAACAATCATTGCAACATATGTGCCACCAAAAACAAACTCATGGACTAACCAAGAATATAGAGACATGATAGATGACACAATAAAGAGTCTTACAAGAATCATTAAGGAAAGGAGAAAAGTGATATTGGTAGGAGATTTCAACTGTAAGGAGGTAGACTGGGAAAATTATGAAAGTGGTATGGGGGAAGATGCCTGGGGAGATAGATTCCTGAACCTAATGATAGATAATTTGATGGTCCAAAGAGTAAAGGAAAACACAAGATTCAGAGGAAACGATGAGCCGGCAAGATTTTTTTTTTTTTTTTACGTAGGGAAGAGGGCCAGCCAAGGGCAAAAAAAAGAAAGTTAGAAAAAAGCCCACTTGAGCACTGGCTCTCCAAAGAGTACAAAAAGTGCCAAAACCGTCAGCCAGAATTAGGGGAGCAAATGCCTCAATACCTCCCTCTTAAAAGAAGACAAGTTGTAGGAATTTGGAAATACAGATGTAGGGAGGGAGTTCCAGTGAAAGGGATAAATGATTGAGCGTACTGGTTAACTCTTGCATTAGAGAGTTGGACAGAATAGGGATGAGAGGAAGAAGAAAGCCTTGTGCAGCGTGGCCGCAGAAGGGGAGGCATGCAGTTAGCAAGATCAGTAGAACACTTACCATGAAAATAGCGATAAAATATAGAAAGGGATGCAACATTTCGGCGGTGAGAAAGAGACTGAAGACAGTTAGTCAGAGGAGGGGAGTTGATGAGAAGAGCTTTCGATTCCACCCAATCAAGCAAAGCTGTGTGACTGGAATCCCCCCAAACATGCGAAGAGTACTCCATACAGGGACGGATAAGGCCCTTTTACAGAGTAAGCAGTTGAGGGCGAGAAAACTGGCGGAGACACCTCAGAACACCTAATTTCATAGAAGCTGTTTTAGCAAGAGATGAGATGTGAAGTTTCCAGTTAAGATTATGAGCAAAGGACAGACCAAGGATATTCATTGTGGAAGAGGGAGACAGTTGAGTGTCACTGAAGAAGAGGGGATAGTTGTCTGGAAGGTTGTGTTGAGTTGATAGATGGAGGAATTGAGTTTTTGAGGCATTGAAAACTACTAGATTTTCTCTGCCCCAATCGGAAATTTTAGAAAGATCGGAAGTCAGGCGTTCCATGGCGTCCCCGCGTGATCTGTTAATTTTCTGAAGGGTTGGACGTAAATACACACACACACACACACACTCACCGTCGCTGAGAGAGGACGGCTTGTCTCTGGCTGTAGACGGGAAGAAGTGAAAATACCTATGGTGTTACATGGCCCAGGTACCTCTGAGTTAGTGTCCTGTTGATGTCCTACTGTCGCATAGTGTTGAAAGTGAGGGATATGGAGAGTGGTCCCTGAGAGGAGAGTGTGGGCGGTGATTGTTTTGGCCGTAATCAGCTGACGATAACAAACATGGCGGCTACTCCTAGACAACCCAAGGATTTTGAAGGTTTTATAACTACTCCAAGAGGACTGGAGAAATTAGATATGGATGCAAAAATCCAGGCGCTGGAAAGTAAGTTCCTAAATATTTTGTCCATAGAAGAAAAACTGGATAGAGTTATAGCCGAGAATGATTCGTTAAAAAAAGACATCTATTTGTTAACGTTAGCGAATAAAGAGCTATTGAAGGAAAAAGTAGAGATGGAGAAGGAAAACCAACAACTAAGGAAACAATGTGAAGAGATGAAGGCTAAACTCCTGGAAATGGAGATGAAAATATCTGAAGGGGAATTGAGGAAGGAGGAATGCCTTAATCTAATTGATACCAGGATGAAAGAAGTGAACCATGAACATCAGGAGGTACAAAGGTTCTTTAGGCAGATAGTGAAAAAGCAGGAAGAGGAAAATAAAGTGATTACGCAGAGTGAAATGGTAAAGGCACTAAAGGAAAATGAGTATGTGGTGAGAGATATTGCTGAAAAGAAAAAATGTGTGATCATAACAGGATTGAGGAGGAAACTAACAGAAACTGGCAGGATAGGAGGAATAAGGAAAATGACAGGATTAAGTCTTTACTGAATAAGATCTCTGTGGAGGAAGAGGACCTATATGCTGAGGTAGAAGAAAGTGTGAGATTGGGAGCTTTTGAGGAAGGCAAGAATAGACCATTAAAATTGAAATTAAAGTCTCAGGTGGCAGCTGAGGCCTTGTTGAGGAGGGCTTGGAAACTTAAGGACTCTGAGGAAACCAAAACAATTTACATAAGAAGAAATATGTCACAGGATGAGCAAATGAAAATGAAAGAGCTTGTAACTGAAGTGAAGGAGAGGAATGACGAAAGAACAGAGGAAGAAAAGACCACGTTTTTTTGGAGGATGAGAAATGGGAGGCTAAAGAAGTGGTGGATAAAACAGATGGAATAGGCATTACATGGAAGAAAGAGACTAGGAATGGAATACAAGTGACTTACACGAACATAGATGGATTTCTGTCTAAGAGGCTAGAATGTATGGATTACCTAAGAAATAACGAACCGGACATAATGTGTGTAGTGGAAACAAAGCTAAGGCCCGAAATAAAGCTAGACTGGTTTGTTGTAAAACACTACAAAGTATGGAGAAATGATAGAAAAATAAAGGAGGTGGTGGTATAATGGTTCTTACTAAGGAAGATCTGATAGTGAAGGAGGTGAACTATAGTAAGAGAAATGAGGAAGTGATAAGTATGCTTATAACAGATGGCAAGAGGGACATTAATATTATAACAGTATACATACCACCCAGAACCAGTGCTTGGGAATATGAACAGTACCAAATGGTGATGAGAAATACTCTAGACAGAATGAAGCAAGAACTCATCAGAAAGGATAGAGTGATGATAGTTGGAGACTTTAATTGTAAAGAAATGGTGTGGGAAGACTACGAAGTGGTGAACGGTGGTGAGTGGGCAGAAGAATTGTTAAAGGTAGCAACAAATAACTTGATGACACAGTGGGTGAGATCACCAACAAGGTGCAGGGGACAAGATGTTGCAGCAAGGTTGGATTTGGTATTTACCAGGGCATCTCTAAAAGAGGAAATTGAACATAAATGTCCCTTGGGAAAAGCGATCATGATGTCCTAAGCTTTGAGCTGGATACGGAATTAAGAACGAATAAGATTGTGGAACGCAGGAGGAAAAATTAAATTATATTAGGGCAAATTATAACCATATAAGGGAGTTCTTTAATGAAATTGACTGGTCCGTGGTATACCAGGAAAGGGATATGCAATTGAAATACGATAAATTTATGGATTTGTATAACTCTGCTGTGAAAAGTTTGTGCCATATTACAGAAAGAGGACTTTAAATAATAAACAGTGGTTTAATAGAAATTGTGAAGAAGCAAAAAGAACAAAGAAAAGGCATGGAAGAAACTTAAGAAAAACAGTGATGTATTATCAAGAGAAGTTTACAAAACAGCAAGGAATAGATATGTTGAAGTAAGGAGAACAGCACAGAAGGAATATGAACAGAGGGTGGTGGAAAACTGTGATAGTGACCCAAAATGTTTTACAAATTCATAAATGGAAAACTAAATATAAGGGAGGCAATAGAAAAGGTAAAAATGGGAAGAAGTATATGAGGATGCTGGAGATATAGCTGAAATTTTGAACGACAACTTTTGCAAAGTGTTTACAAAGGAGGAGCATTTTATGGGAGGAAGGCCTACGGAAATAAAGCAAATGCAGGACATCATGGTTACTAAGGAAGATGTAAGGAAAATTATAAGCAATCTGGATATTAATAAATCAATGGGGCCTGATGGCATATCTGGGAGGTTGCTAAATGAATGTAAGGATCAATTGTTGAACCCCGTATTTGATATTGTGGAAACCTCCATACGAACAGGATTAGTCCCGAAAGAGTGGAAAAGAGCTGACATTGTGCCTATATATAAGAATGGTAGTAGAATGGAACCGCTAAATTATAGACCAGTATCGTTGACTAGTATATTGTGCAAGGTATGTGAAGAAGTAATTAAAGCTAAGTGGAGTGAGTATCTAGAAAGTGAAAACATTCTGAGTGAAAGACAGTTTGGTTTCAGAAAAGGAAGATCATGCGTATCCAATTTATTATGTTTTTATTCAAGAGTGACTGACATACTACAACATAGAGAGGGATGGGTGGATGCTATCTACCTGGACTTGAGAAAGGCCTTTGATAAAGTACCACACAATAGACTGATGTGGAAACTAAAGAAGATTGGAGGAGTAAATGATAAACTAGCAAAATGGATGGAAAATTACTTAGTGGGAAGAGAAATGAGAACAGTGGTGAGAGGAAGGAAGTCCGAGTGGAAGTGGAGTTCCACAAGGGTCAGTGTTTGGTCCCATCATGTTTTTGATTTATGTTAATGATATGCCAGTAGGAATTGACAGTTACATGAACATGTTTGCGGATGATACTAAAATTATGAGGAGAGTAAGGAATGTGGAAGATTGTAACAAGTTACAGGAAGATCTTGATAAAATATATGAGTGGAGTAAGGAGTGGCAGATGGAATTTAATATAGACAAGACCCATGTTATGAAAATGGGAAGAAGTAGATACAGACCAAACAGGGATTACAGGCTGGGTGATGAGAAAATTAAAGAGACCAATGAGGAGAAAGACTTAGGAGTAACTGCAAAACACTTTGTCACCGGAGAAACACATTAACAAGATTTTTTGGAAAACATATAACATGCTTCAAAATATTGGCCTTGCATTCCACTACCTAGATGAAGGAATGATGAAGAAGATATATGTACCTTAATAAGACCCCAGTTAGAATATGCAGCATGTGTCTGGTCACCGATATGAAGAAAAATGTGAAGAAGGTGGAAAGGGTACAGAGGCTGGCAACAAGGATGGTACCAGGACTCAGGGAGTTAGACTATGAGGAAAGACTGAGGAAGCTGGGGCTGACCACATTAGAAGAGAGAAGAACAAGAGACATGATAACTATGTATAAATTGGTGAACAAGATTGACATACTGGACAGAGAGTTGATAAAGGTGACCACAAGTAATCATCTCCGAGGACATGGAAAAAAGCTAATAAAAGACATCTGTCTAAATGACGTGAGAAAATACAGTTTCCGCATCGTAGCATTGATAAGTGGAATAAACTGAGCAGTGATGTCGTTGACGCGGTGTGTCAATCAGATGAAAGAGAGATATGACAGGAATGGACAAGGAGACAGGACACAGAGAGCTTAGCTCGGGCCCTGTAATACACAAATAGGTAAATACACACACACACACACACACACACACACACACAATGGATGACAATGTTATGGAAATGATATGTCATGAGTTACTTTTTGCATCATTATGACAAAACACTGATATATCTTGTTAATAAGGTGACTATCAGGAAATCTTGCAAACCAGGAATATAAATGTGTATATACAATATTATATACTACTACTACTACTACTAACTTCAACAGCACTATCACAATGAAAGAGCAAACTCATAGAAACACTAAAAGCCTATTTTATTGCTGATACTAAACTACTATTTCTATGTAAGAAGACAATAGAATATTTAGATTAGTAGAAGATGCCACTCAGACAACATTAACTGACATGTACAATCTATTGAAGAAGAGCGTACTTTTGGTGTGACATTGTTGAACAGTGTGAATGATACAAGCTCCTGCTATCAAAACTAATAAAATGAAGTAAAACTAATTCATTGAATCATCAGTTGACAGCATCAGATTAATGTTGAAAACATTTGCAGTTTTCGGAAAATCAATAGCATTAAGAATATTGTTCTTGAAAAAGCATTATTAAATGATTGATTAAAAAAAACTGACTATCATTATTATTGTCATGTGGCACAACACTTGATGTTGAGACACTGAGTGACGTTGTTGTTGACGATGGGAATGTCTTCCAGTTGAGCTTCTTCTGAGCTATCTTCAACTTTTTCGTGTTCTCCTTGGACGGCAGGACAGATCCTATGGCTGGACAGATCCTTTGTATGGCTGGACAGATCCTTGAACGGAACAGTGCTTAGGCTTGGACTCTGTTCTGACTGGGGTCCGAATATACTCATACTGGGGCTCTGCAAAGGATGATAAGATAGTGAGGTGTGCTGTATGCAAGTCATCACGCCATTCTCATGTTTAGAAATTGCCTGAAAACCCAAAAACCTTGGCATGAAACTATGATAACTAAAACTAACCTGATCACAACTTTTTAAAATCTGACCTAACTTTAGCCTAACCTAAAAATGTACAGCCTTAAACTTTGCCACTTGCTGAGGTGTTTAAAGTCAACATGTCACCATGATAAAGTTCTAAGTGGTTACAAAGATGAGCTATGGTGGTGATATGGGTTAATATGAGTACCACTATAAATAAAATTGTGAACTAATGGGCGGAAGCTGAACAGCGTTAATCAAGTGAACCTAAAGGCACTATAGGCTTTAACGTAAAAAAAAAAAAAAAACTTAGTTGAGATGACACATAGATGATATGTCTTAGAACCAGTGAGATGAAGTTAGCTAGGCTAGTTAGTTATGGCATTGTAATATAGTGGTAGCTGTATAGTTTGCAGCTCTTTCACTGGGCTGACAAGATGGAATGACAATATGATAAAAACTAACAAAACAATAGCAAGGTTAGGCTACCTGTCTGCTTAGCTAAGGTTTCAGTTAGGCTTCGATTAGTTTGGGTTATATTTTATTGACAGAACAGTGAAAAACTTTCCTTACAGAATAAAACTTTTAAAAATCTTCGGCACTGTGAGGGACGCTGATGGTTTTAGCTTAAGCTGATTTGACGTCACATAAGAAGCCATATTGGTCAGAGAGAGAGAGAGAGAGAGAGAGAGAGAGAGAGAGAGAGAGAGAGAGAGAGAGAGAGAGAGAGAAAATGATCACAAATAAGGAGAGAGAGAGAATATGATAATGAATAAGAAGAGAGAGAGAGAGAGAGAGAGAGAGAGAGAGAGAGAGAGAGAGAGAGATGATCAAAAAGGAGAGAGAGAATATGATAATGAATAAGAAGAGAGAGAGAGAGAGAGAGAGAGAGAGAGAGAGAGAGAGAGAGAGAGAGAGAGAGAGAGAGATTATCAAAAATAGGAGAGAGAGAATATGACAATGAATAAGGAGAGAGAGAGAGAGAGAGAGAGAGAGAGAGAGAGAGAGAGAGAGAGAGAGAGAGAGAGAATGATAAAGGAAAAACTTGTCGATGTAAAAGTGATCACACACACACACACACACACACACACACACACACACACACACAACAAAAAAAAACACACAAAAGTCTTGAGATAAAAGTTATCTCACACACAAAAAAATATATATACATACAAATAAATAAATAAATAAGATAAAATTAATAAAAAGAAAAGAAATGAATAAACATTAATAAATACAAATAAATGTCTGTTGTCTCGCGATGAAAAAGGGATATCACACACACACACAAGCTGTCTGCTGTCACGACAGAAAGTTCTCTCTCTCTCTGACCAATAGTTCATATGTGACGTCAAATCAGCTGGGTGGAGGAGGAGCTGAAGGTGAGCCAGGAATGGAGGCGAGCGCATGGACGGCTTCTCAGGACATTGAAACCTTCATCTAAAGCAAACTTTCCTGTAGCATATCGTTTAAACACAACACTTTTCACATGCACATTATCTTTCCACAATAGTTCGTCTCTAGAAACACACATGGACAGATAGAACACTGCTTGGACACACACACACACACACACACAGAGAGAGAGAGAAGCATTAAATACATCTGAACAGTGTTCTCTTATGTCCTCTTCTCTCAGAAGGATACATTGACATGAAAATAAGAACACGCCTGAGTACACACACACATTTATAGCTAAACACAGATGAAGTGGATCTGATCTTGATGCTACAGGTGGCTGGGATCGAGATCAATCATTCATACTTTTCACTGGTAAATGAAATTGCATCTGTATTTGACAGACTTGTGTTCAACTGGCTGATGCTTTTCTTTTGTAGAGAGAAAAGAGGGAATATCCTTCCTTCATAAAAAAAAAAAAAAAAAGTATCACTGGTATTATCATGCTGAAGTTAGGTATTATTTTGAATTATATAAATTGGAAAAGGATGCTTGATAAAGGCTAGATTAGAACTGTATATTCAAAATATTTATACTGAACATATATTGTTAACTATTACTGTGAATAAAGGTTTCAAATGTTTCAAATGATTTCTCTATTGATAATGAATCTTGATGGTAGTACAGTCTCAGCAGGGCTTTCTTGACACATGAACTAATAATGACAGCTTTCCTATTCATTCTGGTTATTTGGTGATTTATAGCTTTCAGAAACTCATTTAGGGATTAAAATAGTGAGGACTGGTGATTGATTAATTAGATCTCCAAAACCATTCTTGATATCAATAAAATGTATAACAATACCCAAATTCAAGGTAGAAATGTCATAGTGAAAGAGGTTGAGGCCAGTATAAATAAGGAGGTTCATGTTGAGCCGTTGAAACACAATATTCAATAATGTCAACAGGTGTCCAAGGCGGCCATTTTGTAATGGAGGGAAAGAGTTGACATGAGGGCTGTGTCTTGGCAGGAAAAAGAAAAGAAATACTGAGAAGGAACTGATGCCAGGAGAAATGAGCAGCATTCCTAGGTATGTAGACACAATAATGAGGTGAAGGACAGGTGACCAGAGTGAAGGAGGCAGCTGGGAGTCTAAATCTGTTTTAACTTTGGTGATGTGAAACAATGAATAACAGACCTTATTGTAGCAACTGTGTTTTCAGAAGATATTAAAAAATGTTTCCTATCTTTATGTCATGTTTTAGTAATGCTGTCTTGTCATGTCCCTGAGAGTAGATGGGTATAGCCTATCTACAACCACTATGTCTTCAAACACCAATGACTTGAAGCTTGTGTTGTTGAGGTAAGACACGTATTGAAGCATTTGAGAAGACAAGTATTAGTCAGAATTAGGAAGTCAGTGCTGTGCAGGGTCTTAGTGTGAGGTCTGAAATCCCATAATAATGATACCTTCTCTCTCTCTCTCTCTCTCTCTCTCTCTCTCTCTCTCTCTCTCTCTCTCTCTGTCTGTCTGTCTGTCGAGTGTAGTGGTTAGAGGGATGGAGATGTGAGGGAGTTGATAGCTTCCTTGTGGATTGGTTGGTTTTGGAGCTATTGGGTGTTTAGTGTACTGTTCAGTATAGGAAACATTAACTTTATGTACTGGAATGCAGTTAGGAAGATACTGACTGATTATTGCTCAGATTTTGAGGTGTATTGGTTGTTTGTTGAGAATAGATTGTAGGCATTTCACAGTCACACATTATGATCTGCAGGTTTGATAATGATAATGGTGGAGGCAATATTCACCTGAAAAGGTAATTACTAGTGAGGTCTAATAACACTGGTTCAGGAGGTGCTGTGAACTTATGAAAGACCTGTGACACATGGATCAAACAACACTTTCATTCTTTCATTCTTCTTCATCATTCCTGGACAAACACTTCAGTTGAAATCATAATGTTACATGGAGTGTTTCCTCCTAAACGAAAAGAAGATATTATTTGGTTTAGGGACGTCAGCTATAGTGAATTAGCATTATGGGAATTCTTGAGCTTCCTTATTTTCTTTCATTCATGTACTATCAATGTGTTCAATCTATTTTATGACATTAATTATACAAGTTTCAGATTAAGTAGACAGAATAATGGCACTAGGAACACAGCTTCCACAGGCCAGCTCCAGCATGGAATCCTTCAACACAGCAGCACAAGTCACGTCGACAGTGGCAGCAGGGTGAGCGTCATTGTCATACACTCTTCTCAATGCTCCAAACTTATACATTTTTACACTGCAAGAATTTTTCCTAAATGTATCCTGTAGTCATTACATCTTGGAGTATATACAGATACTATTGTTCATGTTTTAAAAGAAATGTTTGTTGACAGGATAATGAGGTGATGAGAGTGTGGTTGACAGCTCTAAACTTACAAGAATATTAGAGAACTGTGTTAGAGACAGAACCATTTCTCAGATAACACTTGAGGATTTGATTGCAGTTGGTGTGACGAAACCAGAGCACTTGATAATCAAGGCTCAGATAACTAAGCTCAATGTCTGAGGGACTGCCTGATTTCATTCCAGTAAGTTTGTTGTACTTGTTTGAATGACTTATAGTCAAGTTGACTATTTCTTATTTCAGATAAAGCAAGAAATTGTTTTCTTGAATTTTACAGAAGCATTCTTTATCATGAGATATTTTATCACCCATGGTAGTTAGAACTTGTACATATTTTAGTTACTGAATGAACGTGACAGATGGTTCAACAAGTTCATAAGAAATACATGTGCTATATAAAGAATATTCACTTAAGTCATGGTAGGATTGGTCAAAGACAGAATAGTTGGTGACCACAATAATGTGTACTGGAAAGAACAAAATTGAAAGTACAATGGAGACTCAGTACTTGAACTTAATGTTGCAAATGGCTATTTGAGTATCTAAAAGTTTGATGACTGATACCTATAAATCAGATAAGTTATATATACAGTGGGAGGATATTGGCGCGGCATCTGTAGACTAAACAAGTGCAATACTAACATGTATGTAGAAACCAGTCTAATACAGGGCTACTCAACTATTATAAGAAAGGTCCAGTTAGACGAGCTCCAATGTACAGATAGGTCCGGAAATTTTATTACATGAAATATAAAAAGAAAACAATCAATAATTTTCCTGAAAAAGATGGCTGTTGTGTTCCTTCAAATCACTCATACTCATTCATAACTTTCCTTGAAAAAAAAGACATGGCTGTTGGGCGCCTTCCTTCAAATCACTCACTCACTCATTCATAATTTTTGAAAAAGACATTGGCTGTTGTGCCTTCCTTCAAATCAAACTCACTCACTCATTCATAACTTCCTGAAAAGACATTGACTGTTGTGGTGCCTTCCTTCAAATCAAACTCATAACTTTTCTTAGAAAAATAAAATTTACAAATTGTTCTTCCTTATCAGTCACACACAACAAGTCCTGGCAAGATTCTTTCTTGCTTGCATCGTGATATAGATAAAAAGTTATCCTCAGTGAACACTATGTCTCTCCTGGGCTGTCATGTTATTGGCAAGAACTATGACCTCTCAAAAAAAATCTCAAAACTTTAGAAATCTCAAGACTTTTTGAAAATGAAATTAAGAACAGAATGAAAAAAAATCAACACTACAGAAGGATTTCAAAGCTGTTGTGTTGAGTCAAAAAGTCGTTTTTCTCAAGCAGTGAGAAAAATTACATTGTTTTATCAAGCTGAATGGTACTAATTTGGTGACAGATGAATACAGTGGTGGAGGTGTTCACTGGTCATGCATGAGGAAACTTGTTCTTCACAAAGTTCATGGTAGAGAAAGAGACTCACAGGAGTAAGTGGAGGCAAACATTGTGAGAATTTGCACTGAGTCTATGAAGAGTAGGAATTAGCAGGGATCCTTCCTTGAAAAATGTTTCTGGTGAACAATCACAGAGTATTTGTTTCAGCTCTACATTCTTGAAAGTCAATGATTTAGTTGGATTTTGCAGATCAATTTGCAGGGAGTTTTGCTTGTCTGAAAATTCTGATATCTGTCACAGAAAAGGGTTTTAAATGAACAGCAGAACTGATTTCAAGAACAAAGTCATCAAAGGATTGAAATTATTGATTAGGTTCTCAATAAATTGAACATGGTTAGACCTGTTTCATCATTACGTTGAAAAGTCTGGGAAAATGAAAAGTTGGCTTTGAATATCAGTTTTGAAAAGATCCAATGGAAAGAGAATTACTGAGATCAAATTGAAGATGGTGTGTTGAAGTTTGACATTAAGATCATTCAGATGGACATCATGTCTGAAAAAACAGATTTTCTTGTCATCTTCAAAAATCAGAAATGATTTGTTCACACTGTTTTGACTTTCGAGGAAAGTCTGTAATAATTGAAAATTGAAAAATTTAAGATCTCATTGTTGTGACTAGAAATCATCATGGCTTGCATTGATGGTAAGAAAGGTTCTGAGTGGACGATGTTGGAGTGGATGTAGATGAAGGAAGTTTACTAGCTTCATGATAGATGATTTCATATTCATCTAAGACAGACACAGTACTGATTGGTGGATTATGCAGTGGTGTTATCATGTCAGCATTATCTTCTTTAATGCAACTAGTTTTTGAAATAGCTGGGGATCTGTAGTCAGTGAAAATATGGATTTAACATCAATATTTCTTGAAAAATGAAAGATAGATATGTGCTTCCTTTGAGATCAGTCAAACAAGTCCTGGCAAAATCTTCCTTGATCATAATATCTAACAAAAATGAGTTGAGATGGTCAGACTGTCTGTTGACATAATGAGAGTGAGCTTCTTTTCAGAAATCAAGAACAAAGATCATTGAAAGTTCTGTTCTTATTGAGGAACAGATAATGGAAGCAACAATCAGACCATCAAAAATGATCAACAGAGATAATTCACAATGGAGAGGAAGGCTTGTGAAGAAAGACTAAGAACATAGTCCTGGGCTGTGGTACTGGAAGAACAATGGTTGATCAACAGCGATTTTAGAAACAGGCTGATACAAAAATACTGGAGAATGAAAAAAAAAGGTGTTACAAATTTACAGTTGGTTCACACACACACACACACACACACACACACACACACACACACACACACACACACACACACAGGTGGACAGACACACAGAGCAATCATCTATAATTCTACAGTTACCTAAGAGTAACCAAGGTGGGAAAGGAGCTGGTAATGTTTGTCCCGTCTCCATATAGTCATGTTAACTGTTGATTAGCAAAATAATGTCCAGTGAAGGTAAATATAAACTGTAGCCTGCGTTTGAGCCATCAGCTGGTTTGTTTACGTCTGCGCAACATGGCGGCCGTGAACTCGAAAGAGGAATCAGACTTCACAGGGTTTCAAGGAATAATGGAGAAGAGCACTTATGTGAAGAAAATTCTGGAGTTAGAAGGTAAAATTGAAAACTGTTTGAAAAGTATGAGGGCCTGGAAACGAGTTATGACAATGTAAAGAGAGACTGTGCCGATATGAAGAAGGAAAATGCAGCACTGAAAGAGGAAGTTAAGCTAATTAAAGTGAATTGCGAAAAATGTGGAGAATCTCTAGGAAAAGTGATGGAGAAGCAGGCTGAATGGAAAAAGTCAGGAAGTGGAAAGAAAGGAGGTAAATTACAAAGTTGCAAGTCTGGAAAAGGAAATCAAAGAGTCAGGGAGAAAACTTTGGGCCTTGCTGAAATTATAGATCAACAGATCATAGAAGAGAAGATAGCTGAGAAAGTGGTGAAGGTTATTAAGTCAAATGAGACATTGGTGAGGGAAACTGTAGACAAAAAGAGATGTGTGGTGATATTTGGTGGAGGAGGATAAGACACCGAGTAAAATGGAGAGAGAGAAAACATAAAAAGGTGATAAATAATATCATTAATGTGGTGCAAGAGGAGGAAAAGACCTAGTACAAGAAATAGAGGACTTCCATAGAATTGGAAAGTTCACAAGAGAAGGTATGAGGCCAATAAGAATCAAACTTAAGTCACAAAAGGATGTAGATGAATTGGTGGAGAAGTCATGGAGGCTAGCCCAGCAGGAAACAACAAGGAAGATTTGGTTGAGAAGAGATCTCGGTGAAAAGGAAAGAGAAATGTTAAATGAGTTGAGAAAGGAGGCTTTGAAAAAAATGAAGAGAGGACAGAAGAAGAGAAGAAAGAGTTTTTCTGGAGAATCTTGGATATGAGACTGAGGAAGTGGTTCATAACCCAGAAAAGTACAGCAAGAAAGGACTAAAGAAACTTACATATGAGCGAAATGTAATGTATTCCAACATAAATGGAGTGATATCGGGGATTTTAGAACTCAACGATTACTTGAGGGACAAGAACCCAGATATTGTGGGTCTTACTGAAACAAAACTGAGAGAGGGAGAAGACCTGATGAAGGTTGGAGAAGGGAAATATAACGTTTGGAAAAGAAATAGAGTAGGTAAGATGGGAGGAGGAGTGATGTTGCTGGTTAAAAAAGATATAAAGGTGGATCAAGTGAAAAAGGTATGGGAAAGGCAGAAGTGCTAAAGATCAGAGCAGAAACTAATGAAGGAAAAAAGAGGCACTACATAGTGGTGTACGTACCACCTAAGACAAATGCATGGTCAGTACAGGAATATGAAGAAATGATAAGTGATACAGGAACATGTCTGGAAGAAATGTTGGGTGGCTGTGAACGAACTATAATGATGGGAGATTTTAATTGTAAAGAGGTGTGTTGGGAGGACTGGTCAATGGAAGGATCAGAGACAACATGGGGAAATACACTATTGACACTGGCAATGGAAAATGTGTTAACTCAGTGGGTCAAAGAAGATACTAGGTTTGGAGGAGAGGGAGCATCGTCAAGACTGGACTTGGTCTTTAGTACAGAGCCAATGGTCATTGAGGAGATGAGGGTGGAGTGCCCTTTAGCAAAGAGTGATCATGCAGTTTTGGAGTTCAAGGTGATAGACGAAGAGAAATCTAGAAGAAATGAAGAATATAAAGTGGGAAGATGGAATTATGCCAAGACAGATTTTGGAAACCTAAAGAAATTCTTTCAAGAGACAAATTGGATGAAATTCAAGAGTGCTAAGGAGCAAATGAAAAGTGGAAGGAATTTATAAAATATACAAAGAAGGTGAGAAAAATTTGTACCAATAAGACAACATAGAGAAGTTGGAAAGCAGGACTGGTTTAACGATAGATGTGAAAAGGCTAGAACAAGAAAAGAGGATGCATGGAAGAGGTGGAGAAGGAAAAGACGGATTAAGCAGTGGGAAAGTTACAAAAGAGCAAGAAATGAATATGTGTTGATTAGAAGAGAAGAAAGAAAGAAACAAGAAAAGGATATAATTGATAAATGTAAAGACCAACCAAGGCTTTTTTACAGACATGTGAACAACAACATCAAAAATAGAGAAAGTATTGAAAGTTTAGAAGTAAATGGAGTATACAGTGAAGATCCCAGGAAATGGCAGAGGCTATGAATGGATGCTGGAAGGTATTCACAAAGGAGACTGCTTTTGACAAACCACTGGTAATGGAACAGAAAGGGATTATGAAGGAGTTTCAAGTAACGGTGGAGGAGATCAAGAACATGATGGGGAGTTTAGAAGTGAGAAAAGCTGTGGGACCTGATGGGGTATCAGGATGGATTTTAAGAGAATGCAGGAGCAATTGGCAGAAAAAGTTTGTGAAGTAATTGATGCCTCATTAAGGGAAGGCGTAGTGCCCCAAGACTGGAAAAGAGCTAACATTGTCCCAATCTATAAATCAGGTAACAAGAGAGACCCATTGAACTATAGACCAGTGTCACTTACAAGTGTGGTAGCTAAGATGTGTGAGAGGGTGGTGAAGACTAGATGGACAGACTTCTTGGAGAAAATGACATACTTTGTGAGTGTCAATTTGGTTTTAGGAAAGGGCGTTCATGCACGACAAACCTGATATGTTACTATTCGAGGGTGATAGATGTAATACAGGAAAGAGATGGTTGGGCTGATGGAATATATCTGGATTTAAAAAAGGCCTTTGATAAGGTACCACACCAGAGACTGATCTGGAAACTTGAAATGGTAGGAGGAGTGCATGGCAGTTTACTAAAATGGATGGAAGACTTTTGGTAGGAAGAGAAATGAGAACAATAATTAAGGACAGACCATCAGAATGGGGATTGGTGGAGAGTGGAGTTCCACAGGGATCAGTGTTGGCACCAGTAATGTTCGCAGTCTACATAAATGACATGGTGGATGGGGTGTCCAGTTATGTGAGCCTATTTGCAGACGATGCAAAATTGTTAAGAAAAGTGAGATGTGACAAAGATTGCGAACTACTCCAGGAAGACTTGGACAGAATATGGAAATGGAGCTGTACATGGCAAATGGAGTTCAACACGACAAAATGCAAGAAAATAGAGTTTGGCAAGAGTGAAAGAAGAATCAGGAGTATGTACAAGATAGGAAATGAAGACA
>NW_025541576.1:132500-199450 GCF_017591435.1 Portunus trituberculatus | reverse complement strand
AGTTTTATGATAACCAATAAGAAAAGTTCTGACTTATCTTGTCAACGTTATGGTTGTGAAGGTAAATGTGTGAAATTACTTATTAATGGAAATTCCTTTATCTTATAACACATTTCTGTGTGTGTGTGTGTGTGTGTGTGTGTGTGTGTGTGTGTGTGTGTGTGTGTGTGTGTGTGTGTGTGTGTTTTCCTTGTTGTAGTTTTACAGGGCCTGGGCTTTATGGTCATGTGGCCCCGTATCCATATCTACACTTATCCAATTTCTCTTTAAAACTATGCACACTCGTTGCTGACACCATTTCCTCACTCAAACTGTTCCAAGTCTCAATACATCTTTGCGGGAAACTATATTTTTAACATCTCTCAGACATCTTCCTTCCTCAGTTTCTTACTATGCGATCTCGTGCTTCTAATGTCATATTCTTCTTTCAGGATTAGTTTCTCATTATCCACTTGATCCATTCCGTTAATCAATTTATAAACTTGTATCAGATCCCTCTCTCTCTCTGTTCCAGGGTTGGTAGATCCATAGCTTTTAGTCTCTCCTCATATGTCATCCCTTTAAATTCTGGAACCATTCTTGTAGCCATTTTTGTAGTCTCCAATTTCCTTATGTGTTTCTTTTATGGGGGTCCACACAACTCCTGCATATTCCAATCTAGGTCTTATTTTAGTACTTATCAATTTCTTCATCATTTCTTTGTCCATATAGTGAAATGCTAATCCAATATTCCTTAGCAAATTATATGTCTCTGAAAATTCTATCAATATGGCTTACCGGTTGATTGTTTTCTTCCATTGTCACTCCCAAGTCCTTTTCCTTTTTACTTTTTCTAGTTCTACTCCATCTCCCATCTTATAGATTCCCACTGGTCGTCTTTCACTTTTTCCCATTTCCATGACATGGCTTTTGTCCACATTGAATTCCATCTCCCATTTTTTACTCCATTTCCAGATCTTGTTTAAGTCTTCCTGCAGTATTTCACAATCCTCCTTTTGTTTTATGACTCTGCACAGTTTCGCATCATCCGCAAACAGATTTTTGTAGCTGTTCACTCCTCTGGCATGTCGTTTATATATACGAGAAAAGTATTGCCAATACTGACCCTGTGGCACTCCGCTGTCTACTGCTCTCCACTTGGACTTCATATCTTTAACTACCGTCCTTATTTCTCTCCCCACAAGTAATTTTCCATCCATCTCAATGTGCTTCCTTTTAAGCCACCCTTCTCCTCTAACTTTATCAAACACCTTTTTTAAATCTAAATAAATGCAGTCAATCCATTCCTCTCTCTCTTGTACTTTATCAACTATTCTAGAGTAGAAACTCAAAAAAATTGTTACACACGACCGAGCTTTTCTAAAACCAAATTGGCTATTTGATAATAATTTGTCTTCAAGAAACTCAATCCATTGTTTCTTTATTACTCTTTCACACATCTTGCATATTACACTAGTTAGTGATACCGGTCTGTAATTTAAAGGTTCTTCCTTCCTTCCATTCATATATGGGAACCACCTCAGCTCTTTTCCATTCTACTGGTACTATTTCCTTTTCTATTGAGCATTTTATGACGTTGTATATAGGACTTGCTAGTTCTTCTACATTCTTTCAGTATTCTGCCTGAGACTTCATCCGGTCCCATTGCCTTCTCATCTAATTCCGTCATCAACTCTTTTATTTCAAGCTTGGTTACTTTAATCTCTTTCATATGGACAGTCTCTATTTCCCTGTGGTCTTTCAAATTTGGATTCCTTAGTAAAGACCTCCTGAAATTTACTATTTAACAGTTCTGCCATACTTTTTGGGTCTTCCACCATCCCGTTCTCTCCTTTTAACCTTTCTATTGTTTCTTTTTGCCTTATTTTTCCATTTATGAATCTGTAGAACAATTTTGGTTGTTCCTTACATTTTTCGACAATGTCCTTTTCATAGTTCCTTTCTTCTTCCTTATATTCATTTCTGAAGTTTTCCTTATTTTCTGATTTCTGTTTCTTCTCCACCTTTCCCATGCTCCATCTCTTTTCTCCTTTGCCCTAGCACACCTTGCATTAAACCAATCTTTCTTTCCTTCTTCTTTAGGTCTATATTTTGGGACATATTCCCTGACTCCTGTTTTGTATATTTCCAAAAATAAGTTATATTTCTCTTGCACCGTCTCTGAGTTTTCCATCTCCTCCCAGTTTACGTTTTTAAAATAGCTCTTGAGGTTCTCAATATCAGCCTTTCTGTAATTTAATCGGTCTCCTTTGTATGATTCGTCTCTATCTTCCTTTCCTTCTTCTATATCTATTTCTAATATTACATGGTCACTCTTTCCCAATGGGCACTTATTATCATTCATTTGTATATCCCTTGCAAAAACTAGGTCCAATCTCGCCGGCTCATTGTTTCCTCTGATTCTTGTGTTTTCCTTTACTTTTTGGACCATCATATTATCTATCATAAGGTTCAGGAATGTATTTCCTCAGGCTTCTTCCCCCATACCACTTTCATAATTTTCCCAGTCCATCGCCTTACAATTGAAATCTAATAATATATTTTTTCTCCTTTCTTTAATGATGTCATCTATCATGTCTTTATATTCTTGTTTGGTCCATGAATTTGTTTTTGGTGGCACATATGTTCCAATGATTGTTAACTCCTTTTTATTAATATGTATCTTAATATACAGTATTTCTGATTTTCCTTCCCCAAACTCCACTTGATTTACCACCATCTCTTTCCTTAACATCATCATAACTCCTCCTCCTCTTTTACCCACTCTGTCTCTCCTCCATATATTATACCTTTTATCTATGTTTATTTTTATTGCCTCATTTAACTTACTTTCCACCAGGCATACAATATTTGGTTCTTCTTTCTTTTTGTAATCTCTTAATTCTAATTTACTTGATAAAAAAAAAAAAAACTGCGTGTGTGTGTGTGTGTGTGTGTGTTTGTGTGTAATTCACCTCGGTCGCCTACTGGTCACCCAACCAGTCTTCCCCATTACGGAGCGAGCTCAAAGCTCATAGACTGATCTTCGGGTAAGACTGAGATCACAACACACAACACACACCGGGAAAGCGAGGCCACAACCCCTCGAGTTACATCCCGTACTTATTTACTGCTAGGTGAACAGGGCCCACACATTAGGAGGCTTGCCCATTTGACTCGTCGCTCCGGGACTCGAACCCGGGACTCTCGAGTCGAGCGTGCTAACCGCTACACTACGCGGTGTGTGTGTGTGTGTGTGTGTGTGTGTGTGTGTGTGTGTAAGTGCATGTGTGTGTGTGTTTGTCTGTATGTGTAGATAATTAAGTAAAGGTTTATTGTCCAGTAAAATATATGTACATTTGAAAATAGACAAACAATACCCGAAAATAGCATAGACTGTCTGTACCAGTGTTGTTTACACTACACGTAACGTATCTGTTTTCCTTTTTTTTTTTTTTTTTCAAGGCCAATCTTGAATTTTTCAAAATTCAGCAAAGTTCTTGGGTTTACACTTTGACAACAGATTCAATTGGAAGACTCATATTGATGAACTGTTTATCCGTTGTCGTAAAAAAAAGTCAGTCCTCAAAGTCCTTAATTCGTTCTCACCTCGACTACGGCTGTGTCGGAACCAACACTGAGGAGGCTGGATATATTTTAAGAATGAATCTGTGCCAATGTCTTAGGGCCTTGCATTGCACTCGTGTGGCCCACTTGGAGGCAGAGGCTAATGTTCTACCATTATATTTCAAACGCGAAGCTTTACTCATATTCTAAGAGATTGCAGTGTGTTAGGTGTTGTGTTACATGACTTTGTACTGCATGGGTAGTCTCTGTGAAACTAAGTTGTTGTTTTTTTTCTATGTTGGGAAGAGGGCCAGCCAAGAGCAAAAAAAAAAAAAAAAAAAAGAAGAAAAACGTCAACTAAAGTTAGGGAACAAATGCCTCGATACTTCTGTCTTAAAAGAAGACAAGTCGTAGGAAGTCGGAAATACAGATGCAGGGAGGGAGTTCCACAGTTTACTAGTTAAAGATATGAATGATTGAGAATACTGGTTAACTCTTGCGTTAGAAATTTGGACATAATAGGATGAGAGGAAGAAGAAAGCCTTGTGCAGCGAAGGGAGGAGGAGGGGAGGCATGCAGTTAGCAAGATCAGTAGAACAGTAAGCATGAAAATAACGATAAAAAATAGAAAGAGATGCAACATTTCAGGTGAGAAAGAGGCTGAAGAGAGTTCCATCCTATCTCGTAAAACTGTGTAACTGGAACCCCCCAAATATACGGAGAGTAAGTACTCCATACATAGGCGGATAAGGTCCTTGTACAGAGTTAACAGTTGGAGGGGCGAGAAAAACTGGCGCAGACGCCTCAGAACACTAACTTCATAGAAGCTGTTTTAGCAAGAGATGAGATGTGAAGTTTCCAGTTAAGATTATGAGTAAAGGAAAGACTGAGGATATTCATTGTGGAAGAGGGAGACAGTTGCGAGTCAGTGAAGAAGAGGGGATAGTTGTCTGGAAGGTTATGTCGAGTTGATAGATGGAGGAATTGAGTTTTTGAGGCATTGAAAACTACTAGATTTTCTTTGCCCCAATCGGAAATCATATAAAGGTCAGAAGTTAGTCGTTATGTGGCGTCCCTGTGTGATCTGTTGACTTCCTGAAGGGTTGGACGTCTCTGAAAGGACGTGGAAAGATGTAGGTGGTATCATCAGCGTAGTGGATAGGGCAAGAAGTTTGGTTAAGAAGGTCATTAAAGAATAATAGAGAGTGGGTGACAGGACAGAACCCTGAGGAACACCACTATTAATAGATTTAGGAAAACAGTGGCCGTCTACCACAGCAGCAATAGAGCGGTCGGAAAGGAAACTTGAGATAAAGTTGCAGAGAGAAGGATAGAAGCCGTAGGAGGGCAGTTTTGAAATCAAAGCTTTATGCCAGACTCTATCAAAAGCTTTTGATATGTCTAACGCAACAGCAAAAGTTTCACCGAAATCTCTAAAAGAGGATGACCAAGACTCAGTAAGGAAAGCCAGAAGATCACCAGTAGAGCGACCTTGACGGAAGGCTATACAGAAGATTGTGAAGTGACAGATGTTTGAGAATCTTCCTATTCAGGATAGATTAAAAAACTTTAGACAAGCAAGAGATTAAAGCTATAGGACGGTAGTTTGAGGGTTAGAACGGTCACCCTTTTAGGAACAGGCTGAATGTAGGCGAACTTCCAGCAGGAAGGAAAGGTAGAAGTCGATAGACAAAGTTGGACGAGTTTGGCCAGGCAAGGTGCAAGCACAGAAGCACAGTTTTTAAGAACAATAGGAGGGACCCCATCAGGTCCATAAGCCTTCCGAGGGTTTAGGCCAGCAAGGGCATGGAAAACATCATTACGAAGAATTTTGATTGTAGACATGAAATAGGAGGGAGGGACAAGCCCAGAATCATCCAAGGTGGAGTTGTGAGCAAAGGTTTGAGAGAAGAGTTCAGCTTTAGAGACAAAAGAGATGGCAGTGGTGCCATCAGGATGAAATAAAGGAGGGAAAGATGAAGAAGTGAAGTTATTTGAGATGTTTTTGGCTAGATGCCAGAAGTCTCGAGGGAGTTTGAGTTTGAAAGATTTTCACATTTTCTATTTATGAAGGAGTGTTTGGCAATTTGAAGAACAGATTTGGCATGATTCCGGGCAGAAATATAAGTGTGTGAGATTCAGGAGATGGAAGGCTCAAGTAACTTTTGTGGGCAACCTCTCTATAGCACGAGAACAGGCTGTGTTAAACGAAGGTTTAAAAGGTTTAGGTTGAGAGAAAGAAGGAAGAATGTACGCCTCCATTCCAGACACTATCACATCCAATATGCGTTCAGCACACAGAGACAGGTCTCTGACACGGAAGCAGTAATCATTTCAGGGAAAAATCGGCATAATACCTCCTCAGGTCCCCCAAAATGGCAGAGGCAAAACGCCAGAGGCACCTCTGCTTTGGGAGATCCTGAGGAGGGATTGGAAAAAAAGGACAAGATACAGAAATGAGATTGTGATCGGAGGAGCCCAACGGAGATGAAAGGGTGACAGCATAAGCAGAAGGATTAGAGGTGAGGAAGAGATCAAGAATGTTGAGCGTGTCTCCAAGACGGTCAGGAATACTAGAGTAGGGTGTTGCACTAGTTGCTCTAGGTCATGGAGGATAGCAAAGTTGAAGGCTAGTTCACCAGGGTGGTCAGTGAAGGGAAAGGAAAGCCACAGCTGGTGGTGAACATTGAAATCTCCAAGAATGGAGATCTCTGCAAAAGGATAGAGGAACAGAATGTGATCCACTTTTGTAGTCAAGAAATTTACTATAGTCAGAGGAGTTAGGGAGAGGTAGATAGCAACGATAAATTTAGTTAGAGTGACTATTGAGTCGAAGCCAGATGGTGGAAAACTAGAAAGATTCGAGAGCGTGCGCACGAAAGCAAGTTAAGTCGTTGTGCACATAAACGCAACATCCGGCTTTGGAACGAAAATGAGAATAGAGAAAGTAGGAGGTAATAGAGCTTTTGTCAGTAGCCGCAGACAGCTGTGTTTCGGCGAGGAAAAGAAGACGAGGTTTAATACAGGAGAAGTGGTGTTCCACAGATTGAAAATTAGATGTAAGACCGCGAATGTTGCAGAAGTTAATGTAGATAAAGTTGAGGGAGGTGTCAAGACATTTGGAATAGTTACCAAGAGAGGAATCCTACCTGGGGACCTCTCTGGTCTCCTCCACTCCAGCGGACTACAAGGCTGGGGTTTGGAGTCACATTTTTTAAATTTTTAATTTAAGTGAAGGGTGTATGGTAAGTCTATGAAGTTTCGAGTGAAGAAGGAGGGTTGTCTTTAGAGGACAGGCTGTGACTGCCCCTTGAATTGTGAGACACAAAGGGAAACGGTATCACAACTATTTTTAATGGAAAGTTCACAGCACCCCCTGAAGTAGTGTTATTAGACCTCGCGGGGAGTAAAATTATCGGTTCAGTAGGTGTCTACTACCTCCTACATATGAGTGTTTTAAAGTTCTCCCAGTATGCTTTTTTTATATCTCGATCTAGGTTGGGCTGGTAAGGATAAGAGATAAGTATATAGCAAAAATGATTGGAATGTGGTCACTGGTTGTTATAGGGCGCTGGGTGGCATGAATGTTATGGTACGTGTTGTAATTGTATATCTGGGCTAGTGCCTCGGCTTTGAGTATAAAATGTAAGGAAATTAGGATCAATATGATGTACCGTTCTGCTTTGGATAAGTTGATATAGCTGTCTACCTTTTGTGTTGGTATGTTGATTTCCAAATGAAGGATGATTTGCGTTAAGATCTGCACTGATGTAGACTGATATATTTCGTCTGAATAGTTTTAGGAAATAGGGATTAGGGATAATCTCTTGATGGAGGTTGATATAAGGTGGAAATAATGACTTTCCCGGCCTGAAAGAGTCATCTAAGATTTTATAATGAATGTTTTTCTTTACGGCATTTGCGATGCCGTCTGCTTGATTCTTGAAGCTGTTTTTTTATGTATATTTGTTACAGGGAAGTAGTGTCACCAGTGATTTCATGAAATCGCTGAAATTTTCTGTAAGTTCATGTAATTACTGTTTCACTCGGGGTGTTCACGTAATCCCTGGAATTCTCAGATTTCATGATATCCCTGCTTTGAAGGCCCAAGTAATTCACGTATTTAATGACAAGTAGCTTTTACATGAAAAAACAACAACAACAAATGTATTTATCATATTCACTTATTCAGACAATTAGGTCAAATTGAAATTGAAGTTATATTTCTTAAAACATAAGTTTATTTATTAAGGCAATACATTTCAAATACATTTCTTGAAATAGAAGTATAATTACATGAAAAAAAGTCACCCAACTTGTTCATTTGTTCGCACAAGTACAAGTTCCATGGCAACGTGAATTGCATTTCAGTTTGGCTTTGAAGCATTTACACCTGTTTGTCTGGAACCGCTTGGGTCCACTGCAGTTACACTTTTTGAAACCCTGTCCACCCAAAGCTGACTGAGCAACGACAGCTGAGTGTAACGACACTGTTTTTTCCAGGATAACATCTTCCTTAGTCAGAAGTCGCTGAGGGCACAAATAGAACTGATTTCTTGAGTATTGACCGCATAAAAGTCCACGCTTCACAGCAATCTGGTATAAATCAGTGTCCAGATCTCTTGCAGTGATAATGCCAAGAATGTTACATGGGTCTCCCCTACCACGATCCACAGCTGGAATAGGCACAGCAACATTGTCTCCTTCTTCACCAGGTTTCAGATCAAGACGACTCCGTTTGACCATTTTCTCTGCCTGCGACATTTGTCCAGCATATGCTAAGCTACGATTTCGCTTTATCTGTACAATGTGAGCAAACATACTTTCTTCAATTAAACTTGGGGAGTCTGGAGTGTGGTTGACGGTGGCGGCGGCGGGGGATGGTAGTGTGGTTGACGGTGGCGGCAGCAGGGGTGGTAGTGTGGTTGACGGTGGCGGCGGCGGAGGTGGTAGTGTGGTTGACGGTGGCAGCGGCGGGGGGTGGTAGTGTGGTTGACGATGGCGGCGGCGGGGGTGGTAGTGTGGTTGACGGTGGCGGCGGCGGGGTTTGTAGTGTGGTTGACGGTGGCGGCGGCGGGGGTGGTAGTGTGGTTAACGGCGGTGGTGGTGGGGGTGGTAGTGGTGTTGACTGTTTCTGGCAAAGAATTCTCAGTGGCAGCCAGGAGGACATTTTCACTCTCTAATCTGGAAATAACTTCTTGTGGCAGGGATGAAGAAGTTAAGCCAACACGAGAAATTGCACGAATTCGATGCCTGCGGTCCAGTCTTGACTATTATTGTCTGCTAGCCATGCTGTTAGCATGTCCTTCAGGTCACCGTTAGCGCGTTCCACGGAGCTTTGACTCTGAGGATGAAGTGGTTTACCATGAACAATGGTGAGATCTGGCTAAACAAATTTACATCACGTGTGATGTAAACTCAGAGCCATTGTCACTTTGAAGTATGGCTGGGACACCAAAAAGGAGGAAAATATCCAAGAGATACATTGCAACTTCCGTCGCTCGTTTAGTTGTCAGAGGTTGGAGTACACAAAATTTTGTAAAGTGGTCCTGATATACCATGATCCATTTAAAGTTTCTGTGAGCCATTGCCTGCATATCAATTAGGTCGACTTGACCTCTAGAAGTTAGGTCCTTACTGAGTATGAGCCTAACAACCACGCCTTTAGTCATGGGCCGCTTTCTCTTTTTTTATGCCGTTCTTCGCACATATTTGAATAGCTCGAGGGCAGCTGTTGTAACATTTGCATACTTTTTCTGGACCTCTTTCAACATACGGTCTCTTCCACCATGCCCGGTTGAAACATGTGTTCGTTTAATGACATCAAACGTATCTTCAATCGTCTCGAAGTACAGTGGGGTTTCGTCGGGGCTGTTGTGATTTTTAATGAATTTCCAAACATCACCACACAGGAGGACATCATATCTGGACATCAAGTAGTAGTCATTCCTGCTCTTCTTGTTGACACCAGCAGGTGCAGATTTAATACTGTCTATGATGTCGTAGTACTGTATCTTGGGAATAAGATATATCTTATTGACTTCGTACCGTTTGAACAGCTCCCGAGTGAACTTTTCTTCTGCACTGGTTACAGATATGTTGGCAGGAAGCAGGCTAACACTCGACTGACCAGTGTGGCGCTGTCCCATACATACCAGTGATTTCATGAAATCACTGGTTCCACTGTGTCCCTGTAACATATTGTAGCTGAATATTTTTATCGGCGTTTCCTTGGGTAGACAGTGATCGTTTATTCATATGATGTCTCAATCAATTACTCTATGGATGTTACATAGTGATATCCTTTTGTTATACCGGTGTCGGACGTTGTATTGTATAATTTTAATAGTGTGTATGGACATGTTAGTTATCTGAATTTTATGCCCTAGAGTGAATAAATTATTTTCATAGTTTTCTGGCTCTTCTCTGTTCCCTTGGTGGAGATGTCTTATCAATATTTCTGCGTGATCCTATTTTCCTATAGGTACCGTCATATAGTGTCGAAGCAGTCCTATAAGATTATTTCGCCGTTTTTTATAAGATGGAGTAACTCGGATGCCGCGATTAATGGTTCACTATATCTATATTTGTAGAGCCTCCTCTTTAATCCCCTCAACAAAATTGGATCTTAATAAGTTTCTTAGCCATTTGTTGCTTTTATTTTGTGTAAAACTTAAGCTGTTTGTCCTTGCTAGTTAGTTTCTTAGCTTTCACTGGCTTTGCTTCAGTTGTGTGGGTATTTTCTTTTCGTAATTCTTCAGCTTGGATGTCATCAGTTCCTATTTCTTCTTCATTCGTGTCATTTCTTTCAATCTGAGTCAGAGTTGCTAGCAGCTTGGTGGAGTTAGGTATTTTGATGGATGGAAGATTATTTGTCTCTAATGTAGCTTTGAGCTCCGACTCGTAGCACCCTGGCTCAGTAATATTTATTAGGTGAGAGTGGCTCATACATGAGTATATTTTTAGGTGAGTTTCTTTATCTATTAGGGAACCCATGTTTGTTGTGCCAGCTGCATGATTGGTTTTATTTGTCTGTGCATAGCGTAGCGTAGTGGGGGATAGACAGTTTGGGTGAAAAAGAAGAGTGATCAGGTTGGGTGGGAAGGGAAGTGGGAAAAATAGTTTGGGTGAAGGGAAATAAAGAAAGAGTTAAAGGTGATGGGCAAACCGTCTTGCTTGGCATTGTATTCTTCCGAAGTGAACGCATTTTAGTGCTATTATGTTTACCTTTAGATTTCTGATGGCGTTAGCTTCAGCACATTATTTTTGTTTATTCATTTATTTATTTATTTCCTTTTTTCCTCCGTCACCGCAGTCTCCCTCCGCTGCCGGATGTCTGCTGACATTGCCGGTGTACTCTACCCCTTGCCAGAGCGGAAAGTGCTCCACGGCGTGCCACCGCACCGAGGGGCCTCACGTCCGCTCCAACAACTCAGGGCGCAGAGCAAAGACTGACTGACGTAACTAACCTGCTGTCGCGTCATGGAGTATTTTGATTTAACTTTTAATTAATACTATTTTTTCCTTTTCAAGTGATGTCACAAATGCTGGTTGCCGGGGTGAATCCTGAATGGTGCATAGTTTAAGGTAAGTGTACTTTGTTCTTCCACGTTAGTGGTGCGTACCTGCGTGCACCAACCCCCCGCGTCTCCCCGCTGCCGGATGTCTGCTGACAGAGCCGGTGTGCACCACCCCTTGGTGGGGCGGGAAGTGGTCCACGGCGAGCCACCGTGCCCTACCAACCGTTAGATCCACACGTCCGCCCCGGCAACTCAGGGCGCGGGGCAGAGGCCAAGAGGGGTACAGGCGTGAGTGAGTACTAGGCTGACGCGTGGGGCGCGTGCGGGAGTGAGGTGAGCGCTTGCTGGAGTGGATTGTGGGCGAAGGCGGTGGAGGATCCTGTTATGAATATTGTGGGTCAGGAGGTTCTTTATTGATGGTGTTGATTGGTTTTCTGAACCATGAGTGTTCATTTGTTTTTACGTGGTCTTGCATAGTGTTAGTGTATATACTGTCCTTGAGTGTGTGTGTAAGTATGGCCATTGTTTGGTTACCTCTGTTGTAGAGTGTGATGTTAATGGGATGCATATTGGCTTGTGTGTGTAATTCTTTGGCTGTGTAAGTATAAGGATATTTTGAATCATCATAGGCAAAGCGTAGTGCTATGTTTTGCTTGCTTTGTAGTTTCTGTAGTTGTGTTTTTGTTATTGCATTGAGGGCGTAGGAGGGATAGGATAGTATCGGGATCACACAGGCCTTGACTAGGTGAAGTTTTATGCTTTGGTTTAGTGATTGGAATCTTTTTATTGCTGTGGTAGCGATTTGCGCTTTCCGTGTTATTTCTGTGATGTGTTTCCCGTATCCAGTTGTTCCTATAGTCATTCTTAGTATTTTTGCTTCCTTGGCATATGGTATATTATTTCCATCTATCGTTATTGGTTTGGATATCCTTTTTGCTATGGGAAGAAGTGTAAATTTTTGTGTTTGTTTTTATTTTCCATTTGTGTTCATATCTATTAATGTTATTGATTTCTTTTTCAATTGTCTTAGCAAACATGTTTTTTGATTTCCCTGCATATGTTATTATTTGTGTTATGTCGTCTGCGTATTGTATATGTGTACTGTCTGTGATGGGCGTAGGCATGTCGTGTGTGTATAGTGTATATAGTGTAGGTGAGATTGAGCTTCCTTGTGGTACACCGCTCTGCAGCTGGAAATATGGCCCTGTGTAATTATGAAGAGAGATAGCAGCGGTTCTCCTATCAAGGAAGTTGCATAATAGTTTCTTGAGTATTGATGGCATGTTGGTGTTATTAATCTTGATTTTTTTTTTCATACCATGTGGGCTTTTCACGAGAATTTATGGGCTAAAGGGGATACTTATTAAGGGTACCTCCTATTTCAAAGGCCACCCGCTAGGAAACCGTTGCCCCGAGTGAGGAAGCCCAACCTACACTCAGACCGTAGACAGGATTCGAACCCGTGCGCTTGGAGACCCCTCGGATCCCAAAGCACGCACGGATCCACTGTACCACTGTAACCCTTCTATCCACACTTTGTCGAATGCCTTCGACTTATCGCGAAGGGCTATGCAGCATTGTTTTTTTTTTTTTCTGTTAGTGACTTCCCTATTGTTTCGGTAATTGTTGCGATAGCTGTCTCGGTGGATCTTGATGGGCGGAAACCGTGTTGGTTGATAGGCAAGATGTTATTTGTTTCTAGGTATGTACGTGTTCGTTTGTTTATTATTTTTTCATATATTTTTCCAGGGACTTCTAGGAGCGAGATCGGGCGATAATTTCTTGGATCTGTAGTTGGTTTACCAGGCTTTGGGATGAGGATTATTTGGGCATGTTTGAGGGGACGGGGGAAATAGCCCATAGAGAGCGATATGTCCAGTAGATGAGTGAAGCATTCGAGTGCCTCGTCAGGTAGGTGTTGTAGAATTGTTTTGTTTATCTTCTTCGATTCTCCTGGTGTGTTATTTGTTAATGTTTTTATTGTCTGCTTTATATCATGAGTTGTTATGCTTTTTGTGTAGTAGTTATCAGTGTTGAGTCTATTAAGGTTTCCTTGATGGTGTGGAAGTATTTGTTCTATGTGGTTATTGTAGTATTCACTGACTTGTGTGTCTGTCTCTTGATCATAGAGTTGATTTTCCTCATGGCTTATTTTGAAGATATTGCTCCAAATATTTCTAAATATTGGTTCTTTTTCCTCTTCTTTGAAAATTTTCTTTTTGTTATTAATTATGTAGGACTTTGTGGTGGAGGGATTTCCTTTTAGTATCTTTATGTTGTTCCAGAATTTACGGGGGTCTTTGTGTAATGAGTTGAGCTTTTTTATTTTGTTTTCCCAGTTTATATTGTTTTGCCTCTTTGCCTCTTCTGTTATGTATTGTTTAAATTTTTTTATATGCTATGTATGTAGTATACGTCCAACCATAAATTAAGTTGTTGTCAAATAATTTTTTGGTCCAGAACTGTATTTCTTTTATTTTGTTGTTATAGATTGGTTTGATACATGTTTTTGAGGTGGAGGTGGGAATGGAGTGCTTCATTGCAGTCGTTAATGCTTCTATACATTGCTGGGTGGATGAGTCTAGGGTTTCAGGTGTTATATCTGGTGATGTGTTTATGTGTTGTGTGCGCTATAATGTTTCTTCTTGGAATTTCTCCCAGTGTGCTTTGTGTAGTTTATATCTGGGCTGTGAGGGAGCGTATATAGGGTGTGTGGTATTTATATAATCCATTATCAAAGCCTTTCTTTAGATCTAGTATGTTAAATGTTTTATCTTTAGGCCAGCCTTTACTTTTCCTTGTGATAATCTGAAGTCCTATTGCCTGACCAGAGATTTTTTCTAGTGGTGGCATGCTAGGATCTCGTGAATTGTTGCCTTCTTGTTGTGTGTGCATTGTTTCACTTGTATTTATGTTGTGAGATATTTGGGAACGTTGTGTTTGATGTGGGCTTTTCGTGGTTGCATGTTGTGTGTTTTGTTGTTCTTGCCTCTGCTGTTGCTTGTGTTGTTCCTGCTGCTGTTGTTGTTGTTCTTGCTGATGTTTCTGTTGATGCTGTTGCTGTTGTATTTGTTGTTGGGTTATATTTTGATGTGTGTCTGGTAGGTTGTGAACATTGAGGATCAGTTTTGAGGGTGGATCATTAGGGAGATTCACTTTTGGTAAATTGTTAAATGCTAGAGCTTTGTTGAATTCATCATTATAAGAGCCAGGAGTAGCTGTGTTCATCAGGTGTGCTTGGAGCATGCAGGACATTATTGTTGTTGCAGTTTGGGCATTTATTATGGTGTTAGGGACTATTGTGTTCTTATTTGCTGATGTTTGTGCATATGTTTTTTTTGTGTTGTTATTTTGTTTGTTTTTTTTGGCCTCTACTGTTTTTTTCCTATTGGGGCATTTGTTTGCAAGCGTTCTATGGTTTTCTTGACAGTTTATACATTTTTTTGTTTGTGTTTCTGCACTCGCGGTAGGTGTGTCCCTGTTCTGCACATTCTGAGCATATTCTATAGTTTTTTTTCTTTTGGGCATTGGTTGGTTGGGTGGTCTTCTATGCTATAGCATTTCATACATGTCATGATTGGAATAAATTCATCCTGTTTTATGTTGTATGGTGGAATTCTGAGGTGGAATGCCAGGATTCCATTTTCTGTCGCTTTTTTAGATGTAGCAGTTTCTGAGAAAGTTATCTTTATTATTCTTGTTTTTGGTATTTTGTAGATATTGTCGATTTGCTGATCCAGGTGTTATTGGCTAGGATTTCTTTAATTATTTCATTTTCTTGATTACTTAGAATATATTCATCAACATTGAAGAGGAGTACTGTTCTTTTGGCTTTAAGTTCGGGGGGGATGATCGATGTGTAATGTTCTGCAGCAAGTTTCTCGGTGATCTTCTTCAAGAAAATATTGTCGATGTCCTCGTCATCCTTAGTTAGAATAACGAAACCATCAGCTGTTATAATGATTCTTGTTGCATATATTAGTTCTTCTGATAGGATTTTCAGTAGTTTTAGCTTGGAGTCTCCATCTGGCTTAGGATGTTTTATCTTGACCCTTGGCATTTTGTTGCATGAGTTGATACATATAAAAAATAAACAATACCTAGAAGGGGCAAAAGCCCGACATACAACCCAGCTAAAGGAGAGAGTTTTAAAAGGAGCCTGCCTAGGCGCAGCAGTTTGATGACCCGGCTACTAATAACCGTCGTAATCACCCCGCTGCGCACCCTAATCCTACCTGGTGGTTTAAGGCACCCCTCTAAGGGGCCCCCTTGAGCATATAGCCTAAGGGTTCACCTTCACCACCAGGTGGACGCTAAGGGCGAAAGGAAAGTATTAGTAGGAGTATAAAGGCCACACAAGGGCGATTCCTCAGCCAATAGGGAGGACTCCAGTACACAAGTGTGGTAGTCTGGTCGATCCAGCCAGTTCCAGTACCAGTTCCAGTACCAGTTCCAGTTCTAGTTGCTGTTCTGACTGTGTCTGTGCATACCTGTTGTTGCTCCTCTCTTTATCCTCCTGTCTTTTTTTCTTAATCGCTTCTTTCCTTATGAGACTTTTCATAGAAAGTGGGCGGTGGTTTCTATCACAGTTTAGGCATTTTTCCCCTCATCACAATATCTCCGATCTCAGAGCACTCGGAACATATCTTGAAATTCGGCGTTGGGGTGATGATCTTCAATTCGATTGCAGCGAAAGAATGTTTTAATATTATAATTTTTTTCCTGGTGTATCTGGCAGCTAGGAATTCTCATGTGGAAGAGTTTGAGGCACACTGTTTTTGCTTGAGATGTTGTGGCTTGTTTAAAGGTTATTTTTATATATTTTTTAGTTAGGAAATTTGAATACGGTATCAATATTGTTGTTGAGCCAGTTGTTATGGGCATATACGTAGTTCTTCCACTATTTTTTTTTCATTATCATTGTAAATGTGTGGATCCACCTGAAATACAATAACAGACCTTTTTGCTTTAACCCCTTCAATACGGTGACGCCTATGTAGGCATCATGAAGCCCCAGTAGCATATACGGTGACGCCTACGTAGACGTCATATTTCTTTTCTGAGCTTTCTTCATTTCAGTTGTCCCGTATAGTATGTTGGATACCAACTATAGTCTGACCGGGCTTAATTTACGGCTGTGGTGGGGCGAGGGTCTACAGTGTGCCACGTTTCCCAGAAATGCGATGTGAAATTAAAGTTATTGGTGTACAAGGCATCGCAAATACCATCAATTCAGATGTATAAAATTTCGACTTGTGTATATAGAAGGCTGAATCAACAGTAACCATCATATGCATAAAAAAATTATATAGTACCATACAAACATGGCATATATATTAAACAGTGTTGCTGATATCAACTGTAGTAACTTATAATGGTACTTAGCGTATGTTTAGGGTGTGTAATAATATCAGCGTTACAGATATAAGATAATGAGCATGGAAAATATAAATAATCTATTATCCAAAGTAAAAAAAAAAAAAAAATAGAAGTCTTGTGAGTGGCGGCAATACTGAAGAACCCAGCGTGGCCAGGCCGAATAGCCTCACCTTGTAGTACCAGATGTTGCTATAATTATAAGATAAAATGTTCATTTACTGGCTTGGACAGTAATTTCAAGGGTGAGGCATAATCGCATTCATAATTCGTAAGCCAAGCTAATGTGTAGTTTCTATTTTTACAAAATACTAGGTATATTGCAATACCTAAGTGAAAAAAAAAGCATTATTCACTTGCGAGCGGTAACTCTTCCACACCCAGCTGGTGGCCTTGACACACTGTGGTGGCGATGTGACTGAGCTCGTGCCACTATACTATATATATATATATATATATATATATATATATATATATATATATATATATATATATATATATATATATATATATATATATATATATATACACACACAATTATAAATGACTTACTAAAGAATTAAGAGAAGAGAGAGAGAGAGAGAGAGAGAGAGAGAGAGAGAGAGAGAGAGAGAACAACAGTAGTGAAAACGTGGCAACACTGTACAGAGACGCTCCCCCACGGCCGTAAATTAAGGCTGGGCAGACTATACACACGCCGTATGCTGTCCTTGAAATCCTAGTGCTCCTCCCACCATCCTTGTCTCCACCAATCACTAAAGATAAGCTACATGCCTTGTGTCTAAAATTACCCAATGGCATAGACTGTTCCCTCTCTCTCTCTCTCTCTCTCTCTCTCTCTCTCGAAAGATAAGTTACATGCGTCCCGCCTTGTAACATTCGTGAAAACACACACACACACACACACACACAAAAAAAAAAAAAAACAACAACAACAAATTTTCTAATCTCTCTCTCTCTCTCTCTCTCTCTCTCTCTCTCTCTCTCTCTCTCTCTCTCTCTCTCTCCGAAGAAAGAAGCGTCCACTCTCCTCTTCGAAGGCGATATAGTGACAAAAAAATAGCAGCATAAAACACAAAGACGACAAGTATGACAAGCTTGCACGAGTTTCCCGCGCTCGGGCGCGCGGCACTACCACCCGTATATGTATCATACAGGCGGGCTTTTTTAACATCCGGCGCGAAGGGATTAAGTTCTAGTGGGACCAAAGGTAAGAATCAACTGTTTCTTCTTGAAATAGTTTATTTTGATCCTTATCATTCGTAATTACGATAAACCCATCAGCAAGAGAGATGACCTTGGTTATATGGAGTAGGCAGTAGTCACCTGCCGCCCGGTGGAATACTCCAGGAGAGGTACTTACGGGGATGTAGGCAGTGCTGCAGACTGAGTGATTCCCCGTGTCCTCTCTTCCCGGTTCCCTTTGTGGTCTCATTTATACAATTGAGCAGCTGCAGCCTGCCCTCTAAAGACAACTTCTACTACTTCCTACACTACACTACAACACCTTACACTTTTACACTCTCTTCAAATCAAAATTTAATAATGGCTTTACCACGCCCTGCCTCGGAGTCCCCCTCTGGGGAGGGGACCATAAATGTCCCCAGGTCGGACTGCCCTCTGCTGTCGACCTTGGGTGTCTTGACACTTCATCTAATACTTTCACTATCAATTTCTGCAACATTCGTGGCCTTCGTTCTAATTTTCAATCTGTGGAACACCACCTCTCCTCTACTAAACCTCATCTTCTCTTCCTAACTGAAACACAGTTGTCTGTGACTACTGACAGCAGCCCCTTTTCTGTTCCCTCCTACTTGCTCTATCCTCATTTTCAATCCAAAGCTGGATGTTGCGCATACGTGCGTAACGACACCACTTGCTCTCGTGCCCACAATCTTGAATCTTCAGAATTTTCTACCATCTGGCTAAGACTTCAATGTCACTCTCTAACTAAATTCATCTGTGCTGTATACCTCTCACCTAATTCCTCTGACTATGTAAAATTCTTTGACTATTTGACTTCCAAGGTGGAGCACATCTTATCTCACTTTCCTTTGCTGAGATCTCCATTTTAGGGATTTCAATGTTCACCACCAGCTTTGGCTTTCATCTTCTTTCACTGACCAACCTGGTGAACAAACCTTCAACTTTGCTATCCTTCATGACCTAGAGCAGCTAGTGCAGTTCTCTACCCGTATTCCTGACCGCCTTGGAGACACGCCCAACATTCTTGATCTTTTCCTAACCTCCAACCCTTCTGCTTACTCTGTTAAACTTTCCTCTCCGTTGGGCTCCTCCGACCACAATCTAATTTCCGTTACCAGTTCTATCACTCCAGTGCAGCCTCAGAAACCTTTGCTGTCGGCCTTGACATATCGAAAGCCTTCGATAGAGTCTGGCACAAATCTTTAATTTCTAAACTACCCTCCTACGGATTCTATCCTTCTCTCTGTACCTTCATCTCCAGTTTCCTTTCCGATCGTTCTATTGCTGCTGTAGTAGACGGTCACTGTTCTTCCCCTAAAACTATCAACAGTGGTGTTCCACAGGGTTCTGTCCTATCACCCACTCTCTTTCTATTATTCATCAATGATCTCCTAAATCTGACTCAATGCCCTATCCACTCCTATGCTGATGATACCACCTTGCATTATTCAACAGCGTTCAACAGACGCCCAACCCAACAACAATTAAATGACTCAAGGCGAGATGCTATAGGACGCCTAACTTCTGATCTTTCACTTGTTTCTGATTGGGGCAGAGAAAACCTGGTTTTGTTCAATGCCTCAAAAACTCAATTTCTACAACTATCTACTCGACATAACCTTCCAGACAACTATCCTCTCTTCTTCAATAACACTCAACTTCCCTCTCCTCTACATTAAACACACTCGGTCTATCCTTCACTAAAAATCTAAACTGGAAATTTCACATCTCTACTCTTGCTAAATCAGCTTCCAAGAAGTTAGGTGTCCTGTGGCGTCTTCGTCCATTTTTCTCTCCTCCCAGCTGCTTGCTCTGTACAGGGCCTTATCCGCCCGTGTATGGAGTATGGCTCTCATGTCTGGGGGATCCACACACAGCTTTACTAAACAAGGTGGAATCTAAAGCTTTTCGTCTTATCAACTCTTCTCCTCTAACTGACTGTCTTGATTCTTTAAGTCACCGCCGCAATGTTGCATCTTTATCTGTCTTCTACCGCTGTTTTCATGCTGTCTGCTCTTCTGAACTTGCTAACTGCTTGCCTTCCCCTCCTGCGGCCTCGCTGCACAAGACTCTCTACTTCTTCTCATCCCTATTCTGTCCATCTTCCTAATGCAAGAGTTAACCAGTATCTTCACTCCTTCATTCCCTACACTGGTAAACTCTGGAACTCTCTACCTGTGTCTGTATTTCCACCTGCCTATGACTTAAACTCTTTCAAAAGAGGAGTGTCAAGACACCTCTTACGTTAACTGGACCCTCCTTTTAGATTTTTTTGTTTTTTCTTTCTCCTACTTTCCTCTAAACAGGGCCTGGCAACCAGCGGGATTTTTTTTTTCCAACACTGTTTTCCCTTGGCCAGTGCCCTTGTAATGTAAAAAAAAAAAAAAAAAAAAAATGTATATGTAATTTTTAGACAGAATTCCTAGCAGAAGAGACCGTTTACTTGCATCCTTGGAGTTGGTGGATTTAATTTTCCCTCTTGCCATGTTCCATCCAGGTTATCCATCCTCCGGCTAGCAGGCCGTTGGGCAAGTATTTTCAGAAACAATTGGTACAATTTGGTAGTGAATAAATGTGTAGAGTGCCACAGTAGGCGTTGGGTCCGCGTTGGGCAAGGTTTCAGTAGTCCCGAGCACAAGTTAGTTGCTAGTCCACCTCCTGCGCCCAAGGCACGCCTGTCCAAAGCCCGGTATTCTAACGGCAAAACTGCTGCAAGAGCAGAAACATAGCTACCTAGGGAAGGCAAAATAACAGGCTGCTAACAGGCGTCGAGAGGCAGGAATAAGCTGCCTCTGAAGAGAGTTCTTATGTCCCTATTGCCCCAGACTGCCGTTTCCTTAAAACATCTCTCTAGAGAGCCCCCCACCCCTCGGAAGCAATCCCAAGGGGGTTCACCTTTGTACCACGGCAGTCCAGCTAGTGGGCGTGAGAAAGTGGGGAAAAAAAAGAAAAGGACAGAAAAAGAGGAGCCCTACGAATACCCAGTGAGTGGAATATATTACTAAGGGGGCTCAGCTCGGAGGGCGGCTCCCGCGAACGCGGTACGGGCTCCCGTTAATACTTCCTATTCGCGGGAAACGGATGTCTATAGGAGGAAGTTTTAAAGCCAGATGGCAGAAGCGAAGGTAAAACGTATACGACAGGTAGGTTCACGGGGCGGGGGAGGATGGTGAGGGAGAGCCAGAATACGTCTCCACCCAACTCGTTGTCTCCACCACGCAGGTGGATGATGACGTCAGCGGAAATCTCGGGAGCAGGTTCTGAACTTCTGAGGGATGGCACTGGCAGCAGTAAAATTGCTTGCGCCACTAATGGGCGGAAGCTAAACAGCGCTTCCCATACACTCTTCAAGTGTGCTTACAGGCGCTATAGGCCAAAAAAAAAAAAGTCAGTCACACACACCAGTGTGTGGAGCGGAACTCTCTCTCTCTCTCTCTCTCTCTCTTACTAATTATCTATTAATAAGGCTGGATCACTTAATCTAGGCAGTTATGCATCTTTATCTGTCTATCAATACATATGGTCATTGTGAGCTGGGTAAGGAATAATGTAAGTTATGTACGTAGCTAGAACAACACTTAGATAGTACAGTATTCTGGCAAAATATTAGGATTCACACATACTGTGATTTTTACCCAGTATATAATCTTACATAAGTACACATTTAAGGTAACCCTATCTCCCAAGTACACATATAAAGATGACCCTATCTCCCAATGAAAACAAAATTCTTTGATAATTCCTGGATCCATATAGAAATCTTGATTATTTGATTGTTTAATAGCAACATTTCCTGAAAATTTTATTCAATTCTGGTCATAATTCTTAGAGGTATTTTGCAAATAAACAGACTAAAGAACTCCGGCTAACACATAACTTAGCTTGGTGGAGATAAAGGTGTACATGTAAAAGCCACACTTGAGGAGAGATGAAAACATACACACAGATCCAAAATGTAACATAATAAAAAACATGTGATGCTTTCATGTGTCATGTTGTTTCGATTGAGCTAGTTGTTGTATATCAATAGTATGTTATCTTCCTTATCTACCTGAGCAACATATAATTTGAAATGTCATTTCATCTAATAATTTGTCATGTTAATATAATCTACCTAATGTGATAGCATGGAAAACATTTCTATAACTTCTCTGGCAGTCATATCTCAGATACTGATCATTTGAGGATAAGAAAGAGATACTCAGCAATTTCAGTATTATCTGAAGATCGTGATGTAATTTTAAAGTTTACCATATATGCAGATGATTTTCTGTAAAAATTACATTTTCTCTCCACCTCTTGATGTCCTATGACGTCACGGGGAGGTGCGCGGAAGGGAAGGGGGCGGTGCTGAACCTACCTGTCGAATTAATTTTACCTTGCTGTTTACAACGAGCACGTTACTATCGCTTACGCCTCTATCTGTATCCGTTACATCACAGCCCTCAAGGGATATTAAAGAAACCCAAGTTTAAAACCTACCAACCGGTCGGGGGATGCGCTACCTCACGGACACCCAACGGTTACTAACTAAACCCGACTGGATAACCTAGCCTATTAAATTGGGTTTGGTGCATTGTCTCAATGAAATCGTCCCTCTAGCTCTCTTCGTTTCCCCAGGTGCCCCTTCACATCTTTTTCATTCAGCTGATATAACATGGGAATGAAAATCAAATGACCAAAACTAACCTTGTCATAACTTAACTTAAAGCTATGCTAAGCTAAGCTAAGCTAAGCTAAGCTAAGCTAAGCTTAGTCTAGCTAACCTCTTAAGCGACACGCACCTCGTATACATCATTCTCAAAACCCATCTTATTAATAGGTTTTGAGGTTAATTTAGTATCCCTTGGGGACTGTGGTATAATGGATACAATCAGAGGCGTAGCGTTGGCACGTTGCTTGAGTAAACAAAAGCTTAGCTCTCCGCCGCGCATTTAGCCGAGCGCCGCTGCTGCCATCAAGTATTTTCAGTTTTAATGTGATTTTTTTTGTAGATTTTTTTTATATATATTTTTGCAACGTACATTACATGATTTAATTTTCCTCCACCCCCGAAGAGAGAGAGAGAGAGAGAGAGAGAGAGAGAGAGAGAGAGAGAGAGAGAGAGAGAGAGAGAGATTTCACACAGGTTCCCCAAGATCGTTAGGAAAGGAAGGAAGACATTAGTTGGAGTTCAAAGGTAATGAGTCGAAAAATATTCATTTGCGACGGAAATGCCATGCCATCAATAATTCTAATACATTGTCACCAGGAAAACGTAAGCCACATACCAAATTCCATCGTTGTTTGAAACTGCAAATTGAATTATATATATATATATATATATATATATATATATATATATATATATATATATATATATATATATATATATATATATATATATATATGTATATATATACTGTATGTTAAAGATCATCTGGCCTTGAATAAATAAAAAATAAATAAAATCGCTGTCCACAAACAATACATGTAGTCGCAAAGGGATCTTCCATCATATTGGTCTGTGTTTGTGTGTGTGTGTGTGTGTGTGTGTGTGTGTGTGTGTGTGTGTGTGTGTGTGTGTGTTTGTGTGTAAAGGAGACAGTGTTCCACAGTTTACCAATAAATAAGTTATAAATGGACAAACTAGGGATAAGGAAACCTAAAAAGTCTCATGTAATGTTACCAGAGTGAATTCAAGAATGGCATCATCAACTTCAAAAACTTATTTGAAAAGCATTTTGGTGGATTCGTGAATGGCACCATCATCTTTAAGAAAAAAAAAAAAATAGAAAATAGTTGGTTTAAAACCGGTGATAAAAAATGTAAAACTTATTCAAAAGAATCATATAAAGTCTGTCTTTGTTAAGAGAGATATGACTTGAGAAAGGCAAGCTGAAGGAGAGTACCTGTAGGTTGGAAGAATACCACCTCCAGGAGCAAACTCTGCGATGAGGACACAAAGCCCAAACAAATTGATCTGTGTAGAAAAAAAAAAAAAAAGTTAACTTCCCCATTTGGCAATAATTTTCGCTGATTTGTGAACGTTGGACACACCTTGACATACACTTAAGACAACTAACCTGTGAATTATAAGTAGCAAACTCTAGGAGCACTGCCCTAGTATACGTATCTATCCAGTGATTTTCTTGTAAGAACTTAAGATGACGCAACACAGCTTTAGTTTCTGGCCGAAGGTGGACAACGTAGCCTCCTCCTCCATACCAGTCCCGCATTCCCCAGATGGGTAAACTTTTAAGTTTCAGGGCTGTTGAGTACCTGTGAAGTGTGAAGATATAAACCAATGGCTTCTAGAGCATACAAATTAAACGAGTTCAATTATACGATATGTCAATTGTACAGGGTGTTTAACTAAGGAACTATTTTCTTTATGTGAGTCTTCTTGCATTGTCCTGCTATCACATCTGGCTGTTTGATGTACGATGATTCTTATACGCAGAGATCAGTTTGTGAGCACTAGAAAAGAACTTTTCCTCTCCCCTAGCAGTTCTTTTCTTTAAACCGAACTGTGTTTCAAAGACTCCCACTTATATGCCCTTACTACTATATTATACTTATATTCTAGCATTATTTTTGCTTGCAAGAATATTTATAATAAAGTAAGAATACAATATACAGTGTTTAATTTTACTGATAGATGTTTGGATGTGTTAGCGTTATTGCTGGCATGTTCTTTCATTATCTAACATTGATGTGGTGGTGCTGTGTATGCTCCCCACAAGATTAGTGCACTGCAGTGTCGTCGCCTGGAGATAGGTTACAATCCATGGATAAGGATATGCTGGGCAGAACTTATGAAGTTTACTGTTATCATTATTATTATTATTATTATTATTATTATTATTATTATTATTATTGTTATTATTATTACTATTTTAAAACTTATTCATTGACTTTTTATTTATTTGAACTGGATACAAAAGCAGTGAGTCCAACATTAGTGTTTTTTTTTTCTTTTTTCTGTCTTTGTGTCTCTTTTTTCTTACATTAACTCTTTTGATTGACCCGTGCTTGCTCATTACCTCCTTTTTTACAATATATGTTATATCTAAATCATTCTGTTATTTATTTTTAAACATCTATCATCTTTGTCACAAAACATAATAGCCATAGCTGCACAATATGTAAATAGAACATTTTAACTCAAACCTAAACATTAATAGCCCAGGCTTCGCCCACCCGCCGCAGGAGCCGGTGTCGCAGTAAAAAATGCCCTGAAGTGTCTTGCTCATCTGCTCATGCGTGGGTGGCCTATGCACTGCCAGACGCACGAGAAGTCAGGACAAGAATTACTAAGCATACTGCGCATGCGTGAGCAACATGTCATACTGCACTCCTAATTTTTATTCCTCCATTTCTCTACTCCTTTAAAACACTCCATATCTCCTAAAAATCCTCGTTGATTCCACTAAGTGACAACTGTTCGATCGGGGGGAATCATCATGCTTGAGATGGAAATATTTATTTATTCGTTACATTAAAGACCTGTTTATATGCCAATCATTTGAATTTCAAATAAACATTTTATTTGACTGTATATACGACGAAAGAATTTGAAAAATACATGTATTTATCCCTATACATGATGGTGCAGTATGACATGTTGCTTACGCATGCGCAGTATGCTTAGTAAATCTTGTCCTGACTCCTCGTGCGTCTGGCAGTGCATAGGCCACCCACGCATGCGCAGATGAGCAAGACACTTCCGGTGTCGCAGTATAAAAATGTCCCGGAGGTGTCTTGCTCATCTGCGCATGCGTGGGTGGCCTATGTACTGCCAGACGCACGAGGAATCAGGACTACTAAGCATACTGCGCATGCGTGAGCAACATGTCATACTGCACCATCATGTATGAGATAAATACATGTATTTTCCAAATTCTTTCGTCGCATATAGTCAAATAAAATGTTTATTAGAAATTCAAATGATTGGCATATAATATAAACAAGTCATTAATATCACGAATAAATAAATATTTCTATCTCAAGCATGATGATTCCCCCGATTGAACAGTTGTCACTTAGTGGAATCAACGAGGATTTTTAGAATATGGAGTATTTTAAAGGAGTAGAGAAATGGAGGAATAAAAATTAGGATTTCTTTGTGAAGTCGAGAGATGGCCAAACCTCCTCCCAAACTCTGTAAACTTTTGATTTAAAATACATGTATTTATCCCTATACATGATACTGCAGCATGACATATTGCTCACGCATGCGCAGTATGCTTAGTAAATCTTGTCCTGACTCCTCGTGCGTCTGGCAGTGCATAGGCCACCCACGCATGCGCAGATGAGCAAGACACTTCCAGGACATTTTTTTTACTGCGACACCGGTGTAGCCCCAACTTATCGTACCGCACTGCGGACCCAGCGTGACCAAATATACGGTAGTTATTGTATTTATATGACAAATTAGTTTTTGGTACGATAAACGATAACGTTCATATGATGTACGGTAATAAATTTGATTTTATGCGAAAATAAATGAAGTATTAAGATATTGCAGCTTTGAAAATATCCCTTAAAAACGCTATTAATTATTTGATTTTATAATGCAATTCTTTTAAATTATATTATAAAATGTGTCTTGTACTCATATACGATATTGTAATATGGTGTTAACGTTAGCCACCTTCCCACGAGGCGGGTGTGGCATGAAGAAGTGTCCCACCATGACGAGAAGGGAAGTAAAGACCTGCCCTGCCAGACGTACGAATCATTCGCTCCACGGAGCGACGTGGACGCTTTAGTTGCGCCCAACACCAACACCAAAAACGCAAACACCAACACCACCATCACCATTACCAACACCAACAACAATAATGATGATAATAATAATATTAATAATAATAATAATGATAATAATAATAGCTGTAGTAGTAGTAGTAGTAGTAGTAGTAATAGTAACGATAGATAATAAAAAAAACATAGCAGCAACACCAACGTGAGCAATATTGATGATAACATTTAAAAGAATCAACAATACTAAACCCTTTATCATTATCATTCATGTTAATATCAATTCTACTTACGTAACTCTTAATAACATTTCCATCATTAACGTTGCCTTTATAATAACAATACTACTACTATTACTACTACTACTACTACTAATAATAATAATAATAATAAATACTTTACTTGGTCAATTTGTAATGATACATAAAATTGAAACTCTGTGGATCCAGATCATTCAAAGTTACAGTTACAACCCACATACAGTACAACACACAATAAAATATCTGTGACAAGGCAAGGTCCAAGACTAAAACTATATACACTACACTATCTCAAAACACCATGCTGTAAATTCATCATGCATCAGAATCGAAATCACAATGGAAGCAATATTACTTTACCTTTTTGCATGGACATGATTATACAATTTAATGCTAACTGGTACAAATGAATTTTTATATCTAGATGTTTTCTGTGAAAACAAACCCAATCTTTTTCCAGATCTCAAGAACACGTATTTTTCATTGAGAGGATGGGTATTGTCGTTCATTATTTTGCTAGTTGTACACAATACATATCTAGAATATAGGTCATCTAGTGCTGTTACCTTTACACCCAATTTATCAGCAATTCTCACAACCTTTTTGAGTTTCTTCTTGTTTTTTTTTTTTTTTTTTTACAGTTAAGCACCCATACAGCATTGTTAAACAAAAAAAACAAAAACAAAAAAATGACGCTATAAAGCAGCCAGCTGCTGTTTGTCACCAGCACTGTTTATTTGACAAGTGGTAGCAAATGCACCTTAGTCATACACCTCACCGACCTCACCGAACACAACGGTCAGAATAGAGACCAGAAGGGATATGAACGTCCGAAACGGTCGGCGACCACTTTATAAATGACTTCTTTTACTACTAAGAGATCCCCATACATATATTTTAGTAAATTTCGACTGCCAGAGACGTACACTTCCTCAAAATAAGTACACTGAATGATATACTAAACTATGTTAAGTTTTTGGGAAAATCAAGATTGTCGGAACGTTTTCCCCATTGGAATTGTACTGGATAAGGAGATCCTCTCCCTGCAGGCTCGGCGTGCGTTCTGCCGGCGTGCGGTACGATATCTTGGGAACTTTACCATTTCGTCATGGTGGGACACTTCTTCATGCCACACGGCACTCAGGGTACGGGACGAGAGATTCACCTAATTACCAGAATGAGACCTATCCGCCTCGCGTCTAATCCATCGCTGCACTGCATAATAGTTCCCAGTACTTGATGGGATTTGTTCCGTAAAACTATATTAGCATAAGATAACATTCATAATTACATATATCACATAGTATACTAACGTTTTACCAGCATTAAATAATATGATTTTAATAAATTACTGTACTGACATGTTCGTACAACAAACACTAGTTTTTATGATTCAATATGATAATTAAGTCCAAAATACGATCAATTTGATAAAAAAAAAGTACGATATTACCGTCACTGGGATCTGGTTATGCGAAGCGGACCAGCCTCACTGAGGCATTTTGAAAGCATAGCGATTCCGGCAAGGCGGCAACCAGTATCATTCCAGGTCGCACGGCTTGAGGGCGATACCATTGTTCGGTATTCGTTTTTAAAGCTTATGCTGGGATCACACTTTTATATATATATATATATATATATATATATATATATATATATATATATATATATATATATATATATATATATATATATATATATATATATATATATATATATATATATATATATATATATATATATATATATATATATATATATATATATATATATTACGACGCCACCGACGGTCGCTGAGACTACATTCGACTTTCGTAATGACTGAGAGCATTTCAGTGTAAGAAGGAGACGCAAAACGAAGGACGTATGACATCGGATCCTAGACATACGATGACGTATATGCCTCGTGCGATGACGTACGTCATCGTATAACACCCACATTGATGACGTGCGACGTACCGAAGAAACTTAGAACAACCAGAATTTTCAAATTTTCTTGGTTTGTGGACAACGTATGCTAAGTTAACGTTATCGGACGATGTCAAACGATGTGCAAATATACGTATTTGCCAAACGTACGATGACGCTCTTTATTCGCTTGACGACGCAAGTGCGCTCCCAGAAGGAGCCTCTCGAGGTATACGTATATAGGCCAGGGTTCCAAGTGTTTTCTCATGTCACATAAAAACACACGGAGCAGACAGCACACGAAGAGGTTCTCCGATGGCTAGTCCTGAGTACCACTAAAGCACCGTAAAGTGGTACAACTTCAAGAGAGGCTTTGGCTTCATCGCAGATAACCAGACGGGAAAGGATGTGTTTGCACACATCTCAGGCCTTACACGGTCCCTGAGAAGACGTCTTCCTCGAGAAGGAAAACATTCCTTTTCACAGTCCATCAGGAAGACAAGGGATCTGAGGCCAGAGCTGTGAAGAGGAACAGTAACACCCTCCCAAGGGCATCTGGTAAAAGAACACCAGCCAGGGTACGTCGGGAAGATATGGAGGGCAAGCCCTGGATACGCACCGCCAAGGCTTTAGCGTGGAGTGACCATCATCGCTTGCAAAAGCTAATATCACTTCTCAATCACAAAAGTCTCCCGACAATAGAAGTTCCAACTAAGGCCCTCTTCTGTATTTCTTTAACTTTTCGTCTTACTGTCCAACCTCTTATTTTCTCTCTCCCTTATCTAACATGATTTACTTAGATTCGGATTCCCATGTCACATCACTCACAGCATCGACATCTACATCTACACACATCTTGAAGTACGTACATCCCTGTTCTCGCTGACACGGAGCCACATCTCGCCAGGGACATCTAGAGGATAGAGTCTACATACATACTTGCGATGGGGTATCATAAGCACGCATGCCCTTCCTCTATGCCTTTGTCTTCGGTGGGAAACCATCTTGAGAATCGCTGTGTGAACTGGAGCTATTGGGCCCGGTGTAGCCGGTTCAAGTGACTCCCTGTTTCAAAAGACTCCCCCAGTCAGATCAACCTAGGTTCAGACGACTCCCCGTCACTTGAAACTAGTTTCAGACGACTCCCCACCCGTTTGAAATGACTCCACATTCGAGTGAACCTAGTTTGAGATGACTCCCCATTCGAATGAACCTAGTTTGAAATGACTACACGTTCGAAAGAATCTTTGAAACCTTTGAAATTAAACGAATATGGACAAATTACAGAGGTTTGTTAACTGCCAGTGTTGCCGAGATTTGTTAGTTGTCAGTGTGGTGTCGTGTCGTGTGCTACGATGGACTTTACTACTGAAATGGACGAGGTGGAAGAGTTCCTGCGGTCAAAAACTTATCCAGTGCATGTTGGAAACGACAAGGGAAAAAAAAACTAATTTTCGAAGGAAGTGTCAGGCATTCACAATCCAAGACGACTGTCTGAAGTATGTTCATAAACCGAACAGGAAAGATATAACTGGTGAGTAGCCTATTCCGTAAATTTATAATTTTGATTGACATTCGTTATTGCTCTAATGCGAAATTTTTGTCTTTATCTTATAACATTTCCTACTATGGGTTTCACTGGCCGTGTTACACTGTTTTTCGCAAACAATTTCTAAACGAATTGTGGGATCAGTATGGTATTTCAACACAAAGCCTTTTACACCCCAGGTTACATGCCACGTAATATCGAAAACTGCACACACTGCATTAATTAGATGCATACATATATGACATATGTAGCTATAAGTACAGTACATAAAGTAAGCGGTATAACATATTAATGGAAGAGGCAGGAAATTGAGTAATGAGGGGAGAAGGAGGAGACGGGGAAGGATACGGAAGGAGGGTGGAGGGGGGAAATATGGGGTGGTGGTGGGGGTGTTTGGGGAGTGGGGGGTGTTTGGGAGATGGGGACGCGTCCTTTGAATGTGTAGACATGACTTCCTGGCCACCTACTTCCCATAGTAGATAAATGTTAGTTCCAATAGATGTAGCATTGCGCGACTGTGATTGTTTATTTTTGTGATTGCAGAAGTTCGCTTCCTTCGGGTGATTAAGGATCGCCAATACCAGCTTGACATTGTACTGGCTAGTCACCGAAGATCTGGTGACAGCGACGAATCTGTTGCCTTGGGAGGACACGTGGGCAGAGATAAAGTCGTCGATCGTATAATGCAAAGATATTGGTGGCGCAAAGTCGTATCTGACGTAAATGAAACTATCAAAACTTGCTTGCGGGTCCAAAAAGCCAGCACAGTATTCAAGAAAGTTTACTCGAAACTGCACAGTATACCAATTAAGCCTCAAATTATGCACCAAATTGGAGTAGACCTATGTTCCTTAACAAAGTGAGTTTGGTTTTATAGAAACATATAAATGCAATATTCTATTTTAGCATGATAATAATAATAATAATAATAATAATAATAATAATAATAACAACAATAAGGAATATGCATAAACTGATAGATATCACTGTATATGATTTACAATGGTGATTTTTCTCAGGTCCTCCAACGGTCATGTCGCCATTGTGATGGCTGTTTGTTATTTTTCTAAGTGGATAGAGGCTCGCCCTGTAAGAACAAAGGAAGCTGTTGAAGTGGCTCGCTTCTTGTACGAGGACATTATCTGTCGACATGGATGTGTTGCCATACAGATCAACGACCAGGGCAGAGAGTTTGTGAACTCTGTCTCAGCAGAGCTCCACACGCTTACAGGAACATCGCACAGAATCACATCTGCTTATCATCCGCAAGTAAGTATTTAGCCACAATATATTAATTTGAATCGACCTATTCTCAGTACTTACAGGTGGAAACTATCCTCTTGTGAGCGCTATAAAATGGGATAGCAATGATGGTCAGCCACCACCACAATCTTTTGTTTTAACCTTGTGGGATTGTTTGGTTTCACTCAATGTTTTTTTTGTTTTGTAGAAATGTGTTTGCTGGGATTGTGAAATTAATAAAAAATAATATACATATTTTTAAACCAAAGGAATTTAAATTTCAGGCAAACGGATTAGTCGAGCGCAATAACCGAACAGTTCAAAACCTGCTCCTTCGAACTCTGAGTGATCGGCATGAAAATTGGGACAACTGTTTGCATGGTGTCCTATTTGCTCTGAGATCTACAATCCAGGCTTCCACAAAGTTTTCCCCATTCAAGATGCTATATGGACGAGAACCTGTCCTTCCCATTGATGTGGATCACGAATTTGCTGACTGTACCTCTGATCCTGATGATGCTAATGATCCTGAATTTGACGAGTCTGACTTCCAAGTCACACTCTCAAAGCTCCAAATGTTGCAGGTAATTTTTATACAAAAGTGATGAATGTGCATACGCAGTATCTTTATCAAACCTGGGACAGTTCTCACAGAAACTAGATACTGTACTAATGAGCTAACAATATTTGTATACATGAATCGATAATATGGTATTTTCATCTTTCAGGATGTTGTCTTCAAGCAAGCAGATGCCAACCTCGAGCGAGCTCAGGCAAAACAGCAGGCTGATTTTGAAAGAAGGCGATACAAACAAAAGCATTTTATCGTAGGCGACAAGGTGCTGCGCTACAACCTACGCAGAGCAGATAGAAAAGGAGGCAAACAAACGGATCCATGGGATGGTCCCTATGAGGTGGCTCAAGTTTGTGAAAAGGGACTGTACAATCTCATTAATGTATCCACGAATATCCCCCTTAAGAATAAAGTGAATGGATGCAACCTGAAGCCCTTCTTCGAACATGCTCCAGAAGTTTTACCACCAAGTTCTTCATCAGACACACCATCTCCAACTTCTCTGTCAGAGCCACCATCTATTATCTACAATTTTAATCCAATAACAGTTGCAACACAGCGAGCAATCTGCAACAACTCTGGTGGACGTCTGACATTTAAGAAAAAGTCTGGTCCCTCTGGAAAAATAAATAAGACTTTCAAAAACACAAGTGAACCCCTTGCTGTCAAAGTAATTAAAGGTGATGGAAATTGTTTTTTTCGTTCCATGTCATTCGCTATCACTGGAGAAGAAAACCAACATCCTGTTGTCAGAAGCTTGATATGTGATTTCCTTTCCACCAGTGAAAACATTCAAGTTGATTCAATGCGTGAGGATAAAGTGTGGGGAACAACTACAGAGATCTTTGCAGCAGCCAACATGTTTCAAGTAAATGTATGTGTTTGGGCAAAGTTTGGATCTATTCACACATGGCATATACATAGGCCGAAAGGTACTAAAATCCTAAAGGATTCAGTGTACCTTGAGAATACCGCAGGCAACCATTTCAATGTAGTTATCCGTGTGTAGTGTAATTTGTAAAATGTCATTATTTTGTAAGTAATTTGTAATTCAAGAAAAAAAAGGTAATCATTTGTAAAGTAATTTGTAAGTAATTTGTAATTCAAGAAAAAAAAGGTAATCATGTATAGTGTAATTAGTAGTTTTTTTTTGTATGGGGAGAGAGCAACCTTAATAACAAAATCAAGCATCCAATAATGGGAGTCATTTCAACCTGATGGGGAGTCATTTGAAACCAGTTTCAGTTAACTGGGGAGTGTTGTCACTCTAGTTTCATTTAACTGGGGAGTATTTTCAAACTAGGTTCAGCAGACTCCGGGAGTCATGTTTTGGGGGAGTGTCCTCAAACGTCTACACCGGGCCCGTGGAAACTGGCGACAACTCACGAGTGGTCATTCGTCACTTCGATTCTTGCGACATCGTTTTCGAGCGTTGTTGCCAGACGTATGTTATAGAACCAGTCGTAACTCAGTATTGAAAAATTATTTATAGCTCGTTCGATGTCGAACGATGTCGTTTGCAGCACGTATGACATCGTAAGTCTCTTTAATGTCATCGTACGTCATCGTACATTCGATGAAATGGGTTTGCTTGTCGTTAATCTCTTCCTGACAGTAGAATGCAGCGCTCGATTGTCATACTGCTTCTACGATGTAGTGTGACAACAAGGACACCTTACGATATCTTTCTATATCGTCACATTAAAGTACGACTTGACTCAAGACATCTTACGACAAGCCAAAAGACATTAAAATGACGTCATTGCTACAGCGGCAACTCTTCTACGTACGATGACGTTATAGAATGATACGATGTCGTACATGCTGCAAACGACATCGTTCGACATCGAACGAGCCCCATAAAAAAATAAAATAAACAAAAAAATAAATAAATACTGAGTTACGACTTTTTTTTTTTAACATACGTCTGGCAATAACGAACGAAAATGTTGTCGCAGGGTTGGTAATTAATCAAGTTAACGTACGACTTAACTTAAGACATCTTACGACAGGCCAAAAACCGTTAAAATGACATCATTGCTGCCGGCGACAACCCTCCTACGTACGATGACGTTATAGAGATACGATGTCATACGTGTTGCAAATGACATCGTTCAACATCGAACGAGCCAAAAAAAAAAATAAATAAATAAAATAAAATAGTTACTTTTTTTTTTTTTTTTTTTTTTTTTTTACATACGTCTAGCAACAACGCACAAAAACGTTGTCGTAAGGTTGGTTGATTAATAAACCAATCATCCTTTTTAGCTACTTGGTTCTCAGCACATACCTATTCAAGCTGTTTATATAAAGATTTAATTAATTAAATAATCATTGTAACATCAACTTTGTAGGTGTGTATAAGAGATGAAAAAAATAGAGGTTTATTATTAAAATGAGGGAAGTTTTATAGGGAGTGTTTATAAGATGTGAAATTGGCATAAAGTATTATGGTAAATCCTTTTCTCCGGTTATTTATCGCTTCAGTATCACATGAATGATTTTACTGGCGTACTTAACACCTAATGAACGGAGACGCTCCTCACGGACGTCTCTCCTTATGCTGTGTTCACTTCAGCTTCTTTTTTTTTTTTTCTCTCTTTTTTACTACGACGTCCCCGACAGTCGTAGGAGGGATATCGCCTACAGCAATGACGTCAATTTAACGACTGTCGTAAGAAATCGTGAGTCAAATCGTACGTTAACGCGGCTATATCGAACGATGTTGTAAGATGTCCTTGTTGTCACACAACATCGTAGAAACATTACGACAATCGAGCGCTGCATTCGACTGTCAGGAAGAGTCACGAAAAGAGAAGCCATTTCATCTGGCGTACGATGACGTACGATGACGTTATAGAGAGATACGATGTACGTTCTGCTAACGACATCGAACGAGTCAAAAATTGTTAAAATACTGAGTTACGACTGATCTTTGAACATACGTTTGGCAGTAACGCACGGAAACGTTTCTAGAGTTGTCTTGACCAGTGTGATAGCTCGTGCGTTGTCGCCAGTTTAATAAAAATGAAAAATGAAATAAATAAATAAAAAAAATAACCCCAGTTTACCCACAGAAGACGATGGGACAGAGGAAGGGCATGACGGTTATGATGTCCCATTGTCGTCGCAAGATCTCTTTGAAACATCCTTATACATTGCAGGCCTATTGGACATGAGTATGGAGGGGCCGGAGTGAACATCCTCCTTCAAACCCCCACGAAGGTGGACGTCCTTCGTTTTGCGGGTCCTTCTTGTACTGAAATGCTGCCAATCGTTACAACAGTAGTATGCAATCGCAGAAAACTGGTCTGTACGATCGTCTGGGGCGTCGTAGTAAAAAAATAAGCTGTAGTGTGAGCCCAGTATTACCGAGCAAGTTATGATAGTTCCATAAAAGTTGATAATTTTCCGTCGCCAAATTCTTAAATCTTCCTTGACCAATTAATGACAGCGTAATAGCATCAACCCTAGCAGTCCTTCCTCTTTATTCTTCCGCAAACCTGAATTCTCTAGGTGATGTGGTGTGTCTATGGTCAAGTGATGAAGCGAAGTATTTTTGCTTTCTCAATCTGTGTTATAATTGTGCGCCATGCGACGGCCTGGTTGAAGTCTCAGCATTCCTCGAGTTGAAGGATTTATATCTCGTTCCCAGTAGTATTTTCAATAAATTCCTGTTTTTGGACCATATTTGCCCTTATATAGAGTAAAAGTCACTATGGTAGAGTCATTCTCTAAAGAATGTTTTGTCATAGTATAGGCTGAGAGCGTTACCATGTTACCACAGTACCTATTATCGTCTTAACATCTCTGTGGAAACTGGAAAGAATAGGCGACCCGTCCCCGTCTCTCTCTCTCTCTCTCTCTCTCTCTCTCTCTCTCTCTCTCTCTCTCTCTCTCTCTCTCTCGTGGCATTATTATAAAAAATATAGTTGTAAATTACAACGCACTTACCTGGTAGTTTAGTTCAGAAAACGCCCCGTTATCTTCTCATCTCAAACACCATTATCACACCGTCTCACACAGATCTTACAATCAAATCCACCACACTGAAATTTCCTTTTATTCTCTGCTAGCAAGACTTGCACACTGCAAATGGTCGTGCTACTACAGCTCAAACAACTCCAACATTTTCCAGATTGATACTAAGATTTCCTTCTTTAGCTTTCATCATCCATCCATTAATAATGTTTTACTGATCATCAAAAATAAAGAAACATGAAGTCGTATGCAAATTATCTCACTTGAACTCAGGAACTCTGCAAGAAGAGGAGTTAGCAAGTAATGGAGTGGGACGCTTCCAGCCAGCACAAAAGTTTCCGTCCTCTTCATTAATTAGTCCAGTGGTACCACTACATTCTCTTCCTAACTTCTGCATCACACCCGGCACACTAAGAAAATATAAGAAAATATTTTTTTTATTATACATATTATTATCCACAATTATTAGTTATTTCTAATAACCTTATCCACATAGCAAACTTACACCAAAATCTATCGATTACGAGAAATTGGCATGAAATGGAACTTGAGTTACAATTCTCGTTTTCTTCTAATTATTAAGACATCTGAATTAATTATTTATTGCTTGATACTCCCAAAGCCTATATACACATGTATTGTTTTTCCTGTCATGGGAACTACACGTCATTCTAGCAGCTACAGTGGAATGTCGGTTCTCAAAACTTAATTTGTTCCTGAATGACAGTGGAAATCTGACATATTAAAAAAAACTAAATTACTTTCCTTGTAGTATCAATGTAAAAGTAGTTAATCTGTTACTGACACCTGTCCAGCCTTTTTTTTAGAATGCCATACTCTTCCACTGCTAAGATGACCTTTCTACAGATTTCCAGCTCAGAAATTATCTATTCAGTACTGATGTATGGAATGAACTTAAAGCGGGTTCACACTTGTCAATTTACGACTGAAATTGCAAGTTGGTAGTTTCCTAGTGAGTATTGCTGCCTGGCGACTAGAAAAAACAGTCGCAAAACAAGACCAACATGTTGGTCTTGTTCAGTCGATTTGCGACTTTGTGGTGTCAAGATGTAGGGAGGATGTTGGAGTTGGTGAGGGAAAATGAGCACATCTGGACCTTAAAAACTAATTACACTGCAAAGTTTACGCAAGTCGACGTTTGATGAGATCGCTGGCGCTCTAAGAAGTGTTTCCTTCTATGCAGGGTGTTGTAGGAGGTGAGGATTGAATACTTGTGATGCTTTAATTTGACCGCAATCGTTATTGTCACTAGATGAAGAGATCTAGTTGGGTAGATGTTTGTTTACATTCACTTTCCGCCAGCCAACCGGTTTTCCAGTCACTATGTGTGAACGTGTTCCGACTAGAAGGGCTCAGTCGATACTTCTAGCAACTTGCAATTTTAGTCGCATATTGCCACGTGTGAATCCGCCTTAGTGACACAGAACTCATCAGACGTTGTTCAGATTGTAGTGATGGAAGCCTTATAGGGCAACCCGCTTACTTAGTAGAGGAGCTTATGCAATATTGTGGGATTTTGGATGAAGGGAAGGAATGACTACCTGGAATGCATTGCTTATATGGTCTAATATGACGCACTAATAGGGGTTTGGCCTGTAATTGTGGCAGAAGCCCTGTATGACGTCATTAACCCAAGATGGCCGCCACTATGTATATGCAATCAGTTTTTCGTCTATATTTCGTTTCAGAGTAATTCTGTGAAAATTTTTCATTAGTAATGATTTGTTTGGCATAAAAAAAAGTATAGAATAACTTTTCTCATATATATTATAGTTCATTAGCTATAACTATTTTTGTAAATTTTCCACATTACAGTATTCTACATCTCACAGTATTTCCCTTAGTACCTGACATTAGACTTGTTACATGAAATATAAGAATAAAAAATAATTTGTTGAACATAAAAATACAAGTAGATAAATTTATGAGTAAATTTGCAAATAAAAAAATAAATGTACGGATTTTTAATATAACTGAAGCAAAGGCATTCTAAGAAGTCAACTTGTTTACATTTTAAAATTCATCATCAAATACACTGAGGTTGGTTTAATCCTCATTTTAATTGTTCTTACATAGACTTATATTACCATTGCTCATAAACAGTTCTGAATATATCAGTGAATGAATACTTCACAGAATACCATATGAAAAAATACAGGTAAAGTAAAATTTATAGACCATAAAAGATAAATTGTAAGCAATTTTTTTATGCTTTAAAAAATAATCAAACTTAAGCATTTATAATTTTCAAACAACAGTGTATGTATCAAACTAAAATAAATTTAGGTTATTCTATGTACAAAGAAAACTTGGTTTTACAACTCATCATCAGATTCAATAAGTAAAGTTTCATCTTCAATTTCATAGTTGGTGCATAAATTCTCATTACCCCCACACCTGCACAGTTCTGTACATACTAGTGAATGAGTACGACACTTGCAGTTCACAGCACATTGCCCCTTAAGAGAGGAGCATCTTATTAGCTGAATTACTGAGTCTGGTGCACAAGGAAGGAGACATGTAACTGGGGTGTAACTTTCCCCTGCCATTTCCCATCCAAAATGCAATGGGTCTGGCAAATTTGGATGAGGTTGATCAGCACGCTTCCACTCCAACATTTGATAATTAGTTCTTGAAATATATGGTGTTAAAGCTGCTCTTGTTGGGGGTAGGTTTTAATTCTGTGTGTCTTTTTTGGTAAACATGTACCAACGGAGTTCACCAATGTCAGAAATATTTGTTCCCGGTAGATAGACCTGACAAATAAACTTCTCGATCAATTGTTCATCATCCTTGGTAAATTCGTCTGGGCATCCAAGCTTTCCGAGAGAAGCTACGACATCTGCATCTGAAGTCTTGAAGGCCTTCCAGAAAGATACCTTTCCTTTCCTAACCAAACACCCAGTAACATCACATCCAGACAGTGCGTGGAGACCCATCAATGCCATTACCTTCTCTGAACCCAAGCAAGAACGCACATGGCTGACATCTATCATTCTTCTATTTTGTCCAACACCTGTCACAAACATTGTATCAGGCGGGAACATTCCTGGCCACCAGATTGAAAGTATAAAAACATCAGTGTCCGGTGAAAAAATGTGGAGAGTAGTGGCACCATGATGTGAGGCATAAAGGCAATGAAGAATTATTTTCGTATCTGCCTTCTCATGAGTACTCTTCAAAGCTGTCACATCCTTTCACTCCGCTGTCTTTGCTTCATTTCTCCAACTAGTTACCAGATTTCTTTTCATCTTCTGTGCAAAAGCTATTGCCTTTTCTGAGAGATATGCTGTTAATTAATCTTTAGTTTTAGAATGGGATAAAAGGGTTTTCATACTAATGTTTGTAATGTTAGTGCTGTCTGATATCTTAAACTCCATACGTGTTGTTTTTTTCAATCTCTTTTCCTTCGCATGGCGTTCTTGAGTGAATTTTGAAGGTAGGTATCAAAGACTAAGTGAGTCTCATCATACTTCTGCAAAGTGGACTCTAGTTTGCTGCAAAATTCAATTGCTAAATCATAGCATGTCTTCATACTAGATGTCTTTTTCAATTTTTGTAATTCTGCCATTCCATCAAGCACAGCGACAGTATATGGTCCGGATCTGGATTGACTTGACACTTGCTTTATCTGCAGCATCAGAAGGAATTCCTGTCTCCTCTTTAGGGTACACTGACTGTTGCTTTTCCAGGATCTTCATTAAGCTACTCTTGTTTCCAGATAAAATCACTGTTCCATCCAAGTTAAACATGGAAAGAGGTACTGCAGAGAATTCATACTTGCTTATGCAATTGCATAGATCTATGTCAGTGCGGCTTCGTGATGCGACCAGCAGGCGAGTGAAAATTGCACAATCAGCTTTTTAGATGGACAATTGTGTCTGAAACTTTTGTTTTTACAGTTTTGCGTGCACTTTTACAGAGATGAAGTCTTTCTTTTTTGATGGGGTCCCACAAACTACAACCATCTGATTCAATTCGTTTTTTCTTGAAGTTGGTGTACATCTGACATCCTTTTTTGCCATTTCTTAAGTGTCTCTTTCAATAACTTTAATAAAGACATACTTTGTATGAATATTGATGAGTTCATTTCCATCATATGTCACTGGATTAGTATATTTAGTGAGACTAGTGTACAGGTGAGCAAAGTCTTGCTGTTGTTGTTTTGCTTTGGATACTGTTAAATCATGATGATTTGTTCGTTCATACTCTGTAATAGCAAACATACTCTTTGCTTCTGCAGTAAGTCTTGACAATTCAGGAGAGGTCAGATAGAATCGCGTCAGAGCCGGCTTCTTCTGTGTTATATTCACCAAACCACCGAGTACTTTAATTGCTCTGTTTTCATGCTCAAGAGCTTCATCTGCTCCTAATGCACAAAAAGACATTTTTGACTTGTGCACAACCCCATATCTGACAACACTGCAGGAGATGATTATAAGATTAAAAGCTGTTGTGTGATATGATCTTAATTACGTAGTAAAAAAAAATTCAGTCACATTTTTCATGTGAGAGTGCTGTTGCCAGTTACTAACTAATTGAAATGGAATGAAAAGTAGAAAGTATACCGTGAAATATTTTAAAAGATTGGTTATAACTCGCAAGCTTTTTTTTTTTTTAACAAATCATTATTGATGGATTTTTTTTCATAGGTTAACTCTGAAACGAGTTTTAGATGAAAATTTGAGAGAATATGCGTAGTGGCAGCCATCTTGGATTGATGACGTCATACAGAGCCTCTGCCACATTTTCAGGCAAAACACCTGGTAGTGCGTTATAGTAGACCATATTAGCAATGTATTCCAGGTGGTCACACCTTCCCTTCATTCAAAATCCCACGAAGTGAAATTTTGTGCCATATGCTCTTCTACTAACTCCTAAAATGAAGCTGAGTAATCAGAACACTCAACCATTGCTGCTGAGAAAAAGCAACTTGGAAAATACATTTATGCAGTGGTGATGACGTTGTTAGGCCATTAAGAGATGAGATTACTTTTTGAGCCAGCTAGGACAATGTTTACTTCAAGGCTTTTCAGTACGATCACTTTTACTAGATACGATAGATCACATTATTTTCTTACGCACAATGTCTCTAGAAACTGTAAGTTAGTAATAAACAGAAGCTATTGTTTTGTCTTTCATATATTTCAAATTAAGTAACTTGAACCGCTCAAGGATCAAATTATGGTATGGCAGCCAAAGAAATTTTTAGTCCAAAATTTTGCTTAAAAAATAAAATTGTTTGAAGAGAGAGTAGTTTGATAACTGAGGTTCCAATATCAATTGTTGTCACCAGCCGTTTTTTTTTTTTTTTATCCTCCTTTTTAACTTCTGAAGGTGTGTTTTCCTATATATGTCATAAGTGTCTAAGGTCTCTCCTGTGTGTGGCCTTTCTTTTATTTATTTATTTTTCTATCCCAGGACTATCTCTTCAAAGGGTTTCAGGTTACTTCTGCTCGATTTGTTTCGGCCGGTTCATAGCCGGGAACAAGTAGCATGTTTCAAATCTTCCTCATGTGAGCATGTGCTCGACGCAGTTACCATATGGAATGCAGGTAGCACACCAAGGCTTATTTATAGGTGTTGGCAAGTATAAGTCTGAGTTGGCAGCAGCGAAGGCATTGTGGTGAGCAAGTTCCCCTTTATTTGTGGAAAGGTAAGGAAGTGTATTTTGTCTGGGGGAATGTATACACTGGTTACAGCAGTGAGACTGAGAACAGCCACACGGTTACGAAGCCTGATTATATGGTTAACGACAATGACGAGGCTCGCATGCATGGTAGCCAGACTCTTATACGGAATACAGAGGGCAAAGTCTGCCTCAATGCTCCTATATTCGACAGCCAGCCTCTTCTCCCTAACAGAGGATTAGGCCAGGCATTTTTTTTTTTCAAGCCAATCACCCACTTGTTCATGATGTATCTGTTGGTAGAGTTAGACAGCTCCCATTCCTAGTAACCAATCTGTTATCTAACCAGCAAGTTGGGTCTTTGTCTATCTGTTCATTTGCAAGGCGGCCATAATCCTTCCCTAATGACAGGTACAGAGAGGATGAAGAAAAAATGCCTTCCACTCTGAGTACTTGTTTTCCTTTTCTTGCACCTCATATGCCTTGTGAAGGTTTCTTAATTTGTCTTTACCTGATGCTCCATCCTGCTCTCAATTCACAGGTATCAGCTGTGACCATTCCTTCTCCAGTGACACTTCCGTGGTCACTTATGGCTGAAGCTGCGTGAGAAGGTCGGTGGCTATGAGCTTTTTCCATACTATCTTTCGGTTGCCTAAGTACTGGTATGGCAGGGAATGGCAGAGGACGCCACTCTAGATTATCCTCCAGTTAATAAGGAATTCTGTGGGTGAATCATGCTGTCTAATTTCATTTTGGCTGTTGGCTCATACAGAGAAGCTGTGTGGATCCATGGCCAGCATTGCCCCAAGAATCAAGCAGGTTACTCCTACCATGGGGAGCACTTCCTCTGGAATAGACAATAATGTTTTGGAGTTTTTAGTAGCTATGTATATGGTCAACAAGGACACAATCTATCTGGCAGTTGAGTTACGTTGCAAGTTCTTTATGCTGATGTCGAAGAGGCAGGTTATGACTGATGACTTACCTCGGATCATCTCGTAACGGAGCAAATCATAGTAAACCTTGTCTTCGGTCTCAGACGTGTTATTTAATCCAGCTGTGGAGGTTTAGATGCAAAACGATTTTTTTTTTCTTCTTTTTACGGCATGGTCTATAGCGCCTGTAGACACACTTGAAGAGTATAATAGGAAACCCTGTTCAGCTTCCGCCCATTAGTGGCGCAGGCAATTTTATTCATAGTGGTACCCATAATTAGGCACCCATATCACCCCCCAAGCTCATCTTGGGTATTATGGTGACATGTAGGTAACTTTAAACCATCCGACAAATGGTGAAGTGTTTTAAGGTTGTACGTAGTGGGAGTCGTACATGCGCGTGGACGTCTGCCCGATCCAACGCTCACCACCTTATCCACTGCGCCACCTGCTTTTTATCTATTGTTCAAGGTTTGGCCTCTATTGTTACAGCATCAGCCCCTAGGTTCTGTGGGAACAGAATAGAGGATAAGGAGGTCTAAGCAGAACTTGGTCTTTATCCAGTATAGTCCTCTCCTGCCAGGGAATCCGGCCGTGCGGGAACTTGTGGTTGGGGTAGATTTTGACAAGAATGTTATTTCCTCTCCAGTGGAGATAGATGCTTGTATGCAGCAGTATTTTAAAGAGTAGATGGAGATAAAAGCTGGGGAGTGGGAAGTGAAGGCTTTGCATTATGGATACATTCTCCTCTTTTTTTGCATCGTATTTTCTTCGCCAAGAACTGCAGAATTTAGGTTTAGTGGTAAAGGACATGCCGCAAAAAGGAACACACATAGATTATTATGGTCAACCTGCTAGGTGTCTTTGTCCGATTGTTTTGCGTAAGTTGATGAAGGGTTAAAGGTCTGTATTTTTTCAGTATGGGGACAGTTGATTCATATAGAAAATGGGTTCCTATGTTTGACATTGGTGTAAGTTTGCCGTGAAGCTGAGAGTATTAACAAAAATAGCAATTATAATTAAATTTCTGTATAAAAAGTGGATTTCACATTTAGAAAAGCCATATTAAGACTGCTGGAAAAGAGAAAATTTTTGACAGAAGCAGCTGAATGGGAATTTTGGGATAGGTGTCATAGGAAGATTTATCACAGATTTAATATGTAGATATAAATGTAACAATCCATATATATTAGAATAGATGTGAGCATACCACGGCCTGGGCCGCCGTAAGAATTTATAGGACCCTCCAAATGTTACTCCTGAGGATCAGCACAAGCTACTTACAACTTAAGATTGATAAAATAATAAATGATTGCAATCAGAAATATTTCTGTTGCCGAGTTCCTATTTTTTTTTCTCACATAAATGTGTTTCATGTGAAGTTAGTAATTTATGGTATCAATATTTTTTGTTTTAAATAGAGCTATTTTCTTTCAAAGAAATATGTTTCTTGTGAAGTTTATACTTTAATTGAGTTACTTTACATGCGTTCCATTTAAAGATTCTTCTGTAAAATATTAATTAACAATAAGAATATGTTTTAATTACTTAAATATTGTTGCTTTGTTTTTCAAATATTTTTTTTCTATTTTGTAATATAAATCAATTTAGTTTTTTTTTCTTTCTTAAAATTAGGTTACTTTATCCTTCAAACATGTTTCATGTGAAACTCTAACTTACAAATTATTATCTGTCTATCTATCTATACTTCTCTCTCTCTCTCTCTCTCTCTCTCTCTCTCTCTCTCTCTCTCTCTCTCTCTCTCTCTCTGTCATGGTATTAACTTAAGCAAAGACAGCTACTTACACTCAATCAGCTTCTAATCCCTTCGCATTTAATCCATCCACATATCATCAGAATTACCTGCATGTGTTCTTCTTGCTCCTAATCTGTCTGATGGTGGCATAGCCCATTATGCGGTTTGCTTTATCGTTAAGAAAACCTTTAAGGCCGTATGGTTCCTTGCCATTGTAGTGCTCATCAGCTCTCAAGTTGCCCATCAAGCCATTCTCCAGATAGAACCACAGACGATCCGTATTGGTAACCTGCAACAGTGTAATATGAAACTGTTCATTGTTTTGGCATACAATTTTTTTTTTTTTTTTGTACAGTAATCTATGTTTTATAATTTATCTCTAGTATTTTTTGCCAAGGGCAACAATAATTGTGATGAAAAAAGAAAAAAGGCCCACTGAGGGGCCGGTCCTCAAACATGTTGAATAGATAATAATTAAAAGGAGACTCCAAGATAAGTGAAGTTTTTTTTTTCTTTTCTAGTTTAAATTTAACATGAAGAATGTATATGTATATGCATGTAATTTTATGTGAAGAAAGAGAGTTGTCTTTAGAGGGCAAGCTGTGACTGCCCCCTTGTGTTGTGAGACACAAAGGGAAACTTTCAGTGAGGTCACAACTGACCTTAATGACAAATTCACATCATCCCTTGAATCAGTGCTATTAGACCTCACTGAGAGTAATTATTGTTTTGGTAGATGTCTACTGCCGTCTCCAACAATATACATGGTTATTGTTTACATTGTGAACAATTAGTATTCTAATATTAATTAGACATTATTATCCAATTTGTCTAATTATGTGAAGACAAAATATGAATTAAGATGAATTTTAAAACGAAAAATAAAATCTTAGAAACTAGCAATAAACTCTTTAATACACTAGAGCTATTGATAAATCTACCTAACTTAAAGAAAGTAATAACATTTAAAGTGAGTGAGTTTAAATACAAAGTCAAATAATAGAATCTACATTGAACACGTAAAATAATAAAAGCATAGAATGTTTAAAAATAAGGATATAAGGCCAGACAGCGGCAGGAGCCAGCAGATAACAAGCTTTCTGCAACTTTAGCAGAACTAAGAAATTTTGTTTGTAGACATCATGATGTCCTGGGCCTTCCTCTGCCTCGCCTTATTCGTGAGTAGTAACTTTGAGAATTTATCCTAGAGTTGTAGAGTCTCGTGTTTTGTATACTGTGAAACTTTAAAGTGATTGTGGTGACGCTTCGCATGTAGTGTTACACGGTAGAGTACACGGTAGAGAAATGACAATGTTCTGTGAAAGTATTGAAAGAGAATCTCAGTAAAGTATTACTATTTTTTAATTGAATGATATGTTTCAGTAATGGAAATTTGTGTCGTTGATATGTGGCCTTGTTACTTGATATTATGTTTACGCATGGTAGTTGGACTTGTTTACTTTTATGTGTTATTTGGTATGTAACAAATGTAAGTTATATGCAGCTGCGTTTTATGAGTACCCCACAGGAAGACCCACAGTCTTGTCACTTAGTTAACCTGATTTAAGGAGTTTACAGAGATTCATACAAGGTAAGCAGCTCAATGTGGTAATCCGCAGAAGCGGTTACGACAGGAAGATGAAGCTGTCGGCAGGGCCAGGAGTTTTGTCTTGTTGTTTGAGTACAATCTTGAGAGAGTAGTCATCCAGATGGAAGAGGCACAGCAACAACGGCACCAGAACGACAACACTGATATAGAGAATCTAATACGTGCAGCTTCACGACCCCAGCAAGAGGAACTGACCGAAGGCAACGAACAGGCCTTTTTTTGTTGTTTTTCTATCTGGTGGGGTACTTAGCTCATTCTGTACTGCAGGTACACAAGTGCAAGCATTATTACCATCTCCTCATTAACAACGAGGCTTTACATGAATTGGCCATGCATGAAGAACTGCAAAACTGTAGAACTGCAAGAGGACATAATACCTGGACAAGATGTGGTGGTACTAATTTCCTGAATCCGGGCAAGCTGGTGTTACCCTTCCACATGGACGGTTGCTTAACTAAGGACCTATTCCACTTATACCAACATATTTCGAGAGAGGCAGCGACGCGATATGCCTTGTTTGGCTGCATCAACCCCATCCTTGCTGAGGAGGAGGACCAGCTGGCCACACTCCAGTGTTCAGCAGAGGTTGTAGCGTAGTGGATTTGGTGGTGAGCGTCGGATTGAACAGACGTCCATGCGTATGTTCTTGAAACTGCCATTTGCCGAGGCGCTATAGGCTACAGTTCTATAGGCCGTGGCGTAAAAAAAAAAAAAAAAAAAAAAAAAAGGCCACAGCTTCGTGACGGTGTGCATAACAAACAATGGCAGGTTCACTCTAACTACACTAAGAAAATGAACAGCCAAATCTACTCCAAGCGGAAAAAAGGATAGTCTCGGTGCGTCCGCAGCTCATTCTAAAAACTTTTGCAATTGGAAAAAGCTAACACATGAAAAGGAATGAGACAAAAGTTACTTCAAACCAATAGTATGCATTTTTCTGTATATATGTGTATGCGTTTGCCATACAATGAAAATGTAGTCTACTGACTGGCTTGTTTTGGGTTAATTCTACAGCTTAAAGGCATTCAAACTATGTATTATTACTAGCAATGACAATAGTTGTTCTTACATTAACATAATATTAACAGGCCATGTTTAAAAATCAGTATCAGCAATGATAAGTAACATGTACAACTGGAAAGAAGGTCGTCGATTCTTTGGTCCCTATGCAAAAAGCCATGATCTGGTGTGGAGTCCAGGTAATCCATCACTGCTGCTGCCGATTGGCTTCACCATTACCCTGGCCCAGGTGTAACACCTTGTCCAGGAATGGCCTGAGGAAGGATGTCAAATTTCCTGAGGTGAGCTACGATCACTTGCATACCACGGGAGGAGGAGGAGAAGAATGAAGAGGAGGAGGTGGAGGAGATGGTGGTGGTGGTGGTGGTGGTGGTGGTGGTGGTGGTGGTGGTGGTTTTGACTTATGTACTTATATTTCTGTCACTTACCTTGGTGAAGTCATTGCCATCCAGGTTTCCCTCATGAATGAAGGAGTTGCGAAGATGCATCTGTAGGTAGTAGGCATTGGGATCCCTGGAGCGGTCGTAGCAGCAATAAGTGGATTGAAAACAAATGATATTTATTACAAGTAAGAAACATAACTGTTCATATGTCTTACGTTTTAGGTGGAAAGAATACCTATCTTTTTATAAAGTAGATGTGCTAAAAAATCTAGGCTGCCTATATATTTAGCCTAAACCTATCCAACTCAGGTTACTTAGGATTCATTACTGATATTGGTTGCAATCCTAGAGCAGGAATATTGGGTGTGTTTCTACATCAAGACTGAAACAAACAAAGTCAGCTTATTTTACCCTATCTCATCCTAAAAAGTTATTCTAAGTATTACTCCGAGGGGGAAACCAGAAATGACGCTAAATCAAACTGCTTTTATGGTACTGATCCGAAAAATCTTGATATCCGCGTCAACAATTGTTAGTTTAATTTTAGTAACATGTGGTAAGTGGAACTTACCTCCTCTACTGAACCTTATGTTATGCTCATCAAAACACAGATGCTTGAACCTCTCTGTTCGCTGCTACTTTCTATATCTTCACTTTAGATCCAAGCATGGATAGTGTCTATGCATGCACCGATTCAAATAGATATCAACTTACTATCATCTGGCTTCAAATTCAAAGTAATTCTCATACCAAGTTGATATGTGCAGTGTACCTTTCACCTGTGGATTTTTATTTTGTAACTATTTAACCTTTAAGGTGGAGTACATCCTAAACTCACTTTCTATTTTGTGGACATCTCCATTGTTGAGACGCCAGTGTCCACTAATAGTACTTTCACGTACCAAATAACTGATCTAACCTTTTAACTATACTGTCCCTCATGAGCTTTCAATATATTTATTTGACTGTCTTGGATATGTTCCTAACATTCTTGATTTTTTCCTAATGTTCAACGTTTATTTAGTCCCTCTGTCCTCGCCAATGATCTCCCATGATCACAACATGTTCATACTTTATCATGCTATGCCAATTGCACTTCAAGATGAAAATGCTTCTGGCAGTTTGCCTTCAATAATTATGGGATCTGAGGAGTGTGATGAAATTAGCATGTATGAGGTATTGTCATGTTGTAGATTATATTTACCTTGTTTAGGTGGACATAAGGAAAGCTAAGTGCTCTATCATTATACCGGTCTGAGAGTAGACAAATTACTTAGTTGGAATTTATTTGAAAAGTCTGCTTGAGGTAGTAGTAATCTGAATAAAGGAGAGCGGTGAAGTGCTCATGATGCTCGCTGTAATGTAATTCTTATTATGACCAGATCCATTCCTTCTTACAGCTGTCACAAATTTGGGTCAGGTTTCCCTAAGCTACCATCCTTGTAGCTTAGTGTGGGGGCAACATTATATTAACCAGTCGATAATAATTATACGCCTCAGTGGTTGCTACCATGTGACAGCCCACAGTGAAAGGAATATGATGTACACTTTTCTCCAGTTACTGTGAAAGGGCATATCAAAACCACGTTCAGAGTAAAAAAAAAAAAAGGCTATAATACCCTCTGGACAATGTATCTCACAATCTCCTCTCACTGCCAAACAAGATATTAAAGCTCTCTTGTCTGAGTTCAACTTGTCTGAGGTCTAACGTGCCTCAGATCTCTCCTAAAACAGGCTTAACCCCGTTAAAATCTGCCATACCAGGAGAGAAAAGCAGATTGTAGAACATGAACGAAGACATAAACTTATCATCTAGTCAAGACAAAAGACAGAAGCACGCAAACGGCTATACTCGTATAGTAGCATTTTACACAACGAAAATATTTTTTTTTTTAGTTTTATGTTGCTCTTGGACAACTTTCAACTTTTACCTAATAAAAAAAAAAATAAAAAAAAAGCCATGCTTGTCTTTTAAGCAGTGTTCGTGGAATAGATTAAAATTTTGGCGATCTTAATTCGGAAACACATCAGACACCAGTGTACCCGCCATAAGATAGGTAAGACCCATTGTACATAAGCATATCAATCATAATAGGAGTCTAATGCAATCTTTCGTAATGTGGTGCAACATGTGTGAATGCTGACCTCGCCTTTTCCTTAAAAAAGGGTTGCAGGTGCTTCTTTATTTCATAAAACTAACAAGTGATTTGTTGCATTCGGGATTGACTCAGATAATAAAACAGATTAATGTATGTTGAAAAAGCCGAAATTAAAATATGAAATCATACGAATAAAAAACAAACAAACATACAAATCATAGTAATATGTTAGAATATTTTCTTAGTTACATATAAAAATAACCAAAAAATGACAAAGGTTCTTCTATGTCAAAATGAAAAAAAAAAAAAGAAAATTATCCAATAGCTAACTCCTCTCTTCGCATCCATGGCCACAAAGTTAACGACTCATGAACACTCCTCTTCAAAAGTAGTGTTTATGTTATATATATATATATATATATATATATATATATATATATATATATATATATATATATATATATATATATATATATATATATATATATATATATATATATATATATATATATATATATATATATATATATATATATATATATATATATATATATATATAGACACATACTCCAAGCTCGGACTGCTCTTCCAATATCGACACTAAATATCTTGACAATTCCCTCAACTCTTTCTTTACTAACTTCTGTATCATTTGTGGTCTTAGATCTAATTTTCAATTTACAAAACATCACCTCTACTAAACCTCACTTCCTTTTCCTCACTGAAATACACGGTTTTGAGAGAAGTGACAATAGCCACTTTTCAGTTCCCTACTACTTTATCCTCATTTTAGTGCGCAGCGACTTGCCTTGCTCTCGCTTGAATCTTTCGAGCTTTCCCCCATTTCGCTTCGACTCGAGAGTCACTCTCAAATAAATTAAATTTATATCTGTTGTTTATCTCTCACCCAACTCCTTTGACTATAGGATATTCTCTGACTACTTTAACTTAGAAAAAAAAAGAATAATATACATAAAAAAAAAAAAACACCACATTTTATATCACTATCCTTTCGCGGAGATTTCCATCATGCAGATTTCGATGTTCATCAGTTTTAGCATTCCTCTCCCTTCAATGACCATATTAGTGGACTTTAACTTTGCTTTCCTACATGAACTAGAGCAACTGGTGCAACACACCGTATTTTTGACATTCTTGAAGATATTGAAAAAAAAAAAACTCAATCTGCATTCCTTAGAGACGTAGGTTAAAAGGAGACCTGATAGAAGTATTTAAGTGGTATAAGGGTTTTAACAAAGGGGACATGAATGGAGTTCTTAGGATCAGTAGTGGGGGGCAGAACCAGAAATAATGGGTTTAAACTTGAAAAATACAGGTTAGGAGAGAAATGGGAAGAAACTGGTTTTCAAACAGAGTAGTTGATGAGTGGAACGGTCTCAGTGGTTATGTGGTCAGGGCTGAGTCAATAGCGAACTTTAAAAGATTAGATAAGTTCATGGATGGGGATGATAGATGAAATTAGGTAGTTTTAAGCACACAGGGACTGCCACGCGTAGGCCTGGCGGACTCTTGCAGCTTCCCTCTTTTCTTTTGTTTTTATACGCCCAACATTCTTGACCTTTTCCTTATCTTTAATCCTTTTGCTTACTATGTTGTTACTCTATTTTCTTTGTTGGTTTCCTCCGATCAGAATCTCATACATGTATCTCCTCTTATATGTCCAATCCCACCTTAGGATCCCCCCAAAGCGGAGGTGCTTCTGACGTTTCTCCTCTGCCATTAGGGGGGGGGAGACCTGAGGAGGTACTATGTTGATATTCCTTGAAATGATTATTATTTTTGTGTCAGAGACCAAATTTCAGTATGCTGACCACATAACAGAGATGATAATGTTCGGCGGGAAGGTGTACTTTACTGACTATTTTTTCAACCAAAATCTTCCAAATCTTGGTTTAACATAGCCTGTTCTCGCGCTAAACATGATAAAAAAAAAGGCTGTCCACAAAAGGTACTTGAGCATTCCATCATCTGAATCTCATGAACTTTATATTCATGCCCTAAATCATGCCATCTTTGTTCTTCACCTTCCAAAAAGTTTCATTAATAGAAAATGTCGAAATCTTTCGATATTGAACTCTCCTCGAGATTTCAGGCATCAGGCCGAAAACATCTCTAATAACTTTATTTCTTCATCTTTCCATCTTTTAGTTTATCCTGATGGCACCACTGCTATGACATCTGTCCCTAATGTTAAATTATTCTCCTAAATCTTTGCTAATAATAAACTTGGATGATAATGGGCTCGTCTCTCTCTTTCTTCCTCCTCCTGGCTATTTCATGGCTTTGAATAAAATTTTTCGTAATGATCTTCTCGGAAGGCTTGCACCTTACTTGTCCAGACTCTTTCAACTCTGTCAATCGACTTCTACTTTTCTTCTTTGCTGGAAATTTGCCTACACTCAACCTGTTCCTTAAAAAAGGGTGACCGTTCTAATCCCTCAATACCGCCCTTTAACTTTAATCTCTCTCTTCTCTAAAGTCTTTGAATCTATTTATAGGAAGATTCTCAGGCATCAGTCAGTTCACAATCATACATCTGATTACCAGTATGGCATACATTAAGGCCGCTCGCTCTATTGATGATTTGGCTCTCCTTACTGAGCCTTGGTCATTCTCTTTTAGAGATTTCGGTGAAACTTTTGTTGTTGCCTCAGACATATCAAAAGCTTTTGATAGTGTCTGCCACAAAGCTTTGATCTCAAAACTCCCTTTTTACAGTTTCTGTCTTTTTCTTTGCAACTTTATCTCAAGTTTTCTCTCCGACCGTTTATTATATTTATTTCTGCTGTGCTAAACGGCCACTGTTCTTTTCCTAAAATATATTGAAATATATCTTCAGGGTTTTCTCTTGTCGCCAACTTCCTTCTTATTATTCATTAATGTTTTTTCTAAATAAAACTTCTTGCCTTATCCAGTTCTACGCTGAGGACACTACCCTACTCTTTTCCATGTCTCCTAAGAGACAGATCTTGTTGGGACGCCACAGAACGTTTGAATTCTTATCTCTCTGAAGACTTCTGATCGTGGAAGAAAAATAAAAAAAAGTTTAATACCTCAAAAAAACAATTCCTCTATTTATTAATTGAACGCAGCCTTCTAGACAACTATCCCCTTTTCTTTAATGACACAACTGTCCCCCACTCTTTTGCACTGAATTTTCTTGGTTGGTCATATACTTATAATCTAAAGTGATAACTTCGCATCTAATCTCTTCCTAAAACAGTTCCTACTACGTTAGGCTTTCTGAGGCTAGTCCACCAGTTTTTCTCACTCTCACCAACTGCTAACGATGTGCAAGGGTTTTTTTTCCGTCAATGTATGGAGTATAGTTCAGATTCATATTAGACTGTGTCTAGGTTTTCCTGGCGAGTTGTTCTGCCCTCATGAAATGTCTGTGTGACATCAATGTCTATCATATCCAAAACCCATAATTTATGGATTGGAGCCTCGTAGAGTAATTTTTTTTCTTTGTCCATCACAGGGTCAAGCTCTTCTCATCATCTCTCTCATCATCAGTAGTACTGCTTCTTGTGTGAAATCATGTCGGTTCCGTTTTCAACTGTTCCATATTCATAAGGAATATACCTCGGAAGGTGACTTTAGTAAGTGTACATCTTCAAATTCAGTTGTGTGGAGTACGGCAGGCTGTGACTGCCCCTTTGTGTTGTGAGATACAAAGAGAACGTTCAGTGAGGTCACAGCTGGCTTTAATGATAAGTTCACCAGTGCTATTATATATATATATATATATATATATATATATATATATATATATATATATATATATATATATATATATATATATATATATATATATATATATATATATATTATGGTAGTGTAGCCAGGGAGTAAGTTCTCTGCCTTATAGACGATGGTAAAGGCATGAGCAACTTTAGCATTATTAAGTTTTTGCTGTGTCTTTTCTCTTGAACAATAAAAGCAATGTTTCGTTCCTCTTCAGGGAACATCTTCAAGCAGAATGTGTCATAAGTTTACATAAGTACATAAAAATATTACAAAGTTTATTGAGAAAAGATGGGGGACAGTACAAGTTACAAAAAAAACCCATTGAAATACAGAAATACAGAAAAAAAAAGTTGCTGGGCGGTCGAGCCTGCTATTTCTTTTATTGTTCTCTTAACAAAAAAAAAAAAAAAAAGACAAATAAGTGTATTAAGTCTTACCAGTGTGAACGATGATGTTTCCGTTTTACTTTACTGCATTATCATTGAACTATTTTCGGGTATTTTCTTCTCAAAGGATACCGGTAGCTTTTCAGGTCTTCGTTGTATCCTGCGATCGTCGTGGTAGTAATAGCTGTTGAGTACCGTTTCACAAACAGGCCCAGACTTGTCCTCGTGGCGCATCCTCCTGATGTATGATGACTCAACGGATGGGAATGGACGGCGTGGTTGTCGGCCTGGGCTTGGGTTTTGTCGTCTGGAGAGGCATTGGATCAGCAACTTTAGCCTTCTGTTGTTACATTTTCTTGGTGACCCAGCCCTCATCTTCCGCCTGGCTGACTGGTTGGGGCTGGGGTTCCTTGCTAGCCATGTGTTCCGCAGGTGGTTGTCGCTCGCGATGTTGACTTCTGTCGTCTTCCTCGCCGTCGGAACTTGTTTCGTAATCAACGCTGAGACTGCTGCTGAGAGTGGATGCTGCTGCGGGAGACTCGTGGGCCTTGCGGGGGTCTTCTTGGCGGGGCTTAACGGACAAGGGAGGAGGTGCGTCGTCCTCACTCCGTGTTTTGCAGGACATCACCTCATTTTCCTAGTCATCGTCGTCTTCCTCCTCCTGTTCTCCGTCTCCGTCGTTGGCTTCGTCGCCTTTTTCTTGGTCGGTCCCTGTTTCCTTTTCCGTTGGAGGTTAGGTTGTTGTTGTTGTTAAGATTTGTTAGCATTTGCTGACACGGGCTCTGTAGAGCCCGTCAAGGTAGGGGCGGATTAGTAAGAGGGTGTTTGTTTACCGTGGCGGTGGGTAGTTTGTGACAATGTGTGCGAGAAGGGGAAGTGGTGCAAAAGCAATGTATGATGCAACTGTGCACCCGTCGTCTGCATGAAGAATGCACAGTTGCATCACACATTCTTTGGAGGTTAGGAGTAGCCACGGTGGTGTTTCCCGTCTGGTGCTCAGCCCCGGGATGGCCTCGGCGAGACAGCCTTGTGTTGGGTGCGGGTGGTAGCAGCCAAGGCGCTGAGAGCGATGTAAACGGCAGGCAGGCCATTGTGCTGCAGGATGGATGGAATCAGCTCCTGAAGCCGGCGATGATTCGTCCCTTTGCCGTGAATATACAGGCATATATTTTTGCCTGCATATTCTCCTCTTCTTGTTGCTTCCGTGGTGTGCGGTGGCTACACGTGGTAGGAATAGATGTTGAGCCGACTGGCGCCACATCCCTTGCCTCCGGTCCCTTAACTTCTTCCCAGATGGCGAGAAGGACTTGGTCTCCTTCTCTGGTAGGTCGATTCTTACGAGGCCGGGTGAGACTAGATGCGTGACAAAAAAATATCTGTTCCCGTGTGAAGGTCCTGGATGAACCCGTAGCCTGCCTTCACAGTGTTCCACTTGACCAGTCCAGGGTGCTGTGCAGGACTCGCCATGGTACGTCGGAGAAGGTGTTCTCTCCTTGAGTGTTTCTCTGTGTCAAAACTTTTTTTTTCCTTTTTTAAGTAGAAAGATGGAGAAGAATTAAGAGGTTGTACAGAGAGAAGAAAAAGAAAGGAAAGGGAAGGACAGTGAGAGACAAAAGTTTGTGGGCAGACCACATTCCTTTTTAAGTGGTGTACGAAATTTGCCGGCATTAAACACTATCACCCTGTCTAGAAGTTTTTTTTTCTTTTTCCACCATCCCTATCATCAAGACTGCTCGTATTGTACATAATCTTTGCAAACAATCCTCAATTCTATTTATACAGAGACTTCTCTTTATTTCTCTTCTTGATTCAGTAGTTTCAACTCGTGTTAGTGGTTGGAAGTCACCCAAGAACCTGGATCTCCCACCGCCTCTCCACGCTGCCAGTTGCCCTGCCGACAGTACTGGTGTCCTCCACCCCTCGCTGGGGGAAGAGCTGCCTACGGGGAGCCACCCTGCTCGTCACTGCCGCTGAAGTCAGCATCCCCGTCCCAGCGACTCAGGGCGCGGGGCAGAGGGGAAGGGACCGAAGCTATGATGTGAACACTTGAAGCTTGTGCTTTTCCTGTGCTAATCAGGTTTCTTTCAAGTTTCTCCCGCCTCTCTCCGCTGCCAGCTGTCCGCACACAGTACTGGTGTGCTCCACCCCTCGCCGGGGGAGAGAGCTGCCCGCGGGAAGCCACCCTGCTCCTCACTACCGCGTTGGCAACACCCCCATCCCGGCGACTCAGGGCGCGGAGCAGAGGGAGAGCGACATGTTTCGTCAGAAGCATCAGGTAAGCGTTACCCAGATAAGTGCAGATTTACTTGTAGTTAGGTTCAGGTTGTGTGTTATATAGGCTTAGGCTACTAGGGAAGTTTTTATTGTAGTGAGTAATATTTTCTCTATTTTCTTTAATTTTTGTTAGTGGTTGGTACTCTATGTTTTCAAGTCTTTCCCATATTCTCTTAGCTTTCTCGTGAAGCCTGATATTTATTGGTGTAGTTTGTGTATGTTCGTGGATCTGTATAGTTGTCATTGTATATGGGTACCTCTGGTTAGTAGCGAATCTGAGAGCTTTGTTCTGAACTTTTTGTAACTTACTTAATTGGGTTTTACTTAATGCGTGTGTTGGTATTAGAGGATAATCAAGTATTGGGAGTACTAGTGTCTTTACAAGGTGTATTTTGATTTTCTCAGGCATTTGATGTAATCTGTAGAGTTTTTTGAGAGCTGCTAGTGCTTTGCTTTTCTTGTCTTGTATATGCTTAGTGTATCCATTAGTTGTGATGGTTAGACCTAAGCATTCACCCTCAGTTTTAAATTCTATCATGTCTTCATCTATATTTAGGGGGGTTGTATTTCTTGCTCCGAGATGGATTGGAGTAAATTTGGTTATGTTTGTTTCAATCCTCCATGATTTTTCATGTGTTGACTATTTTAATTTCTCTTTCTGTTTGTGCATTCATCATGTTTTTAGATCTTCCCACAACCTGTGTAATATCGTCTGCATAGCTAATATTGAGATTTCTAGTGGATGGTTCTAAGTCGTTTGTATAAATAGTGTAGAGGGCTGAGGAGAGGACACTTCCCTGTGGCACACCACAGGATAGTTCAAAGGCAGGTCCGGTATAATTAGTTATCCTGATTGCTGCTGATCTGTCATCTAAAAAGTCACATAATAGTTTTTCAAGTGTTATCGGAAAGTGTAACTGGAGTATTTCATATTTTAGGAAACAGTGACAAACTCTGTCAAACGCTTTTGATACGTCCCTTAAGATAATCTGGCACTGTTCATTGTCAGCTTTATTTTGTGCTATTTGTTCTGTTGTTATTGTCAGGGCGTGTGTTGTTCCTCTACCTCCCATGAATCCAAACTGATTGTCACTGTAGATATTGTTTATTTCTAAGTACTGTCTCAATCTTTTGTTAATTAACCTCTTTAACATCTTCCCTGGGACCTCGAGTAGTGAGATAGGCCTGTAATTTTCTGCTCTGTGTGCTGTTTTTCCTTGTTTTGGTATAAGTCTCATGATTGCTTTTTTCCATTTGTCTGGGTAATATCCTGCTGACAATGTGTGATTAAATATTGAAGTAAGTCTTGTAATGTCTATATCTGGTATTTGTTTTAATATTGTTTTGTTAATACCGCTTTCACCTGGGCATGACTTTTTCATGTGTTTTATTATTTGTGTGACTTCATGTTCTGTGAATCTATCATCTGTGAAGTTGGTACCTAGACGTGAAATATCAGAATTATCAAAAGGCGTGATCTTATGTAGGTTGTTTTGCAGGTAGGTGTGCACTTCCTCCCTTTTGCCCTCTTCTTCGTAATCTTCTGTAAATATGTGAATCCAGTGTCTCCGGTTGATTGCCTCTTTTTCTGCTGTGGAGTATATTCTAGCGTTGTTATTGTCTAGCAGATAGTGTGGATCGGGGGTGGTATTACCTGTTATAATTTTTATTTTTCTCCAGAAAATCTCCGGATTTTTATGTGACTGGGCAACTGTCTGTATTAGATTCTGCCAACTTATGTTGCTGTCTTGAATTAGTGTGTCCTCCAGAGTGTTTTGTAGATATTTGTACATTCTATAGAGGTGAATGTTCCATCCATGTGTTTCTGAATGCTGTTTTAGGTGGTTAAATCTGACAATGATTCTTTTAGTGTTTTCACTATGTACTGCTGCTGGTATCTGACGGTGACTTGTGTATGGTGTGTCGTTTTATTGCTTGGTCTATTGTTTTGTGCCAGTTTTCTATTGCAGTGAGTATAATATCGGGAGTGGATCCTCTTCCTTGGTTGTAAAATGTAGAAAAGTTAGGTCCTATATGTTGGAGTGTTCTATTGTGTATCAGGCTATGTATTTGTCTCCCTTTTGTGTTTGTGTGTTGGTATCCTAGACAGGGGTGATTGGCATTTAAGTCTGCAAACATGTACACGGGAGTCTGTCTTCTGAATAGTTTGATGAAATCTGGGATGGGGATATATGTTCTTACAGGAGGCTGATATAGCGTTGCCAAGATTATGTTTCCTGAATTTGTTTCTATTTCTATTGCTAGTAAGTCTGATAAAAAGTCGTCCATGATTTTATATTTTAGGTTTCTTTTTATAGCTATGGCAGTGCCATCTGAAGGATTGTTTAGGTTGTTCTTTTTGAAAATGTTATAGTATGGTAATTTCATTGTGTTGTGATCTGGGATACAGTGACTATTTATTAGTATAATGTCCGGATATATTTGTCTGTATGTGTTTGAAAGTGTGATTCTTCTATTCGGCCAATGTTGGACGTTGTGATGTATGACCTTTAATCTATGTATTGCCATTATGTGTGTGTTTGGTGTGTTGGTTTACTTGGACTGTTTCCTAGGGCGCCTTTCTTCTCGTGGTAGTGGTGATCTCTCTACGATTAGTCCTGATCTTATCCTCCTGTAAGTGATGTCCTCTACTATGCGCCAGCATGAACTGTCTAATTTTATTTCATTAGTTTTTATGAGGTTTATGACTTCGCTCTCTTCCATGGTACTTTCGGTGTAAGTAAATTTGAAGGTGTTGTTGGTGAAACCTTTTGTTAAATCTTTTGGTATTAAGTGATCTGGCCAGCCCGAGCTTTCAAGGGTGTAGATGTGTAGCTGGATGTCTTTACTTTGAAGTTTGGGCTTGTTGTCTGTGTGTTCTTTTTCCATGTTAGTTGTGTCATTTCTTTTAACGGTTTCTTGTGTCTGTGATCTTGTTTCTTCTGCAGCAGTTATTTGTTCTTCCTCCTTTTGAGTTAGCAATTTGCTGGAGTTGGGTGTGTGATGAATCTTGATGGAAGGCAAATTATTAGCTGTGAGAGTTGCGTTTAGTTCTTTCTCATAGCAATCAGGTTCGATGATGTTCATAGTGTGGGCATGTATCATACAAGAATATATTTTTAGATGGGTGTCTTTATCGATTGGTGGGGTTGTGGATCCTGTGGTTGCCCAAGGTGATACTGTTGATTTTACTATGTTAGCATATGTGTTTGTATCTTTGTCCTTCTCTCTTTTCTGCTTGATTGCTTTTCTTTTTGGGCACTTCATGGAGAACGTTCTATGCTCGCCATCACAGTTGATGCATTTTTTGACGGTATTGGTGCATTCTTTCCATGTGTGGGTGGTGTCAGCACATTCGGAGCAAACTTTTGTGTCTTTGCTGTAAGGGCATGCATTGGTGTTGTGGTCTTCGATTGCATAGCAACGGAAGCAGGATTGTATGTGGTAGAATTTTTCTTGATGGATCTGGTGTTTCGGTATACTCATTTGAAAGAGTCTTAATCCATGATTTGTTGCCTTTTGTGCTGTGGCAGCATCACCAAATGTGATCTTGAGAGTTTTGGAGTTGGGAAACTTGTATGTTGAGTTGATGTAGGTTATCCATTGATTGTGCTGTTGGAGTTCATTTTCTATATCTTCTATACTGTTGTTGTATATATGTGCATATACATTGAAGATAATAATTGATCTTTTTGCCTTTAGTTCTGGTGGAAGTTGTGGGAGGAATCCATGGTCAGTGAGATCTTTGGCTGTTTCCTCTTGGAAAATTTTGTCTAGTTCTTCGTTCTAGTTAACACCACAAATCCACCTGTGACTGGTATCAGTTTTATTATATATATCCCGTTGTTTGCTAGAATTCCCAGAATTGCAGACTGTTTCCTCGGGTCCTTCGGGTCGCTGGCCTTTATCTTCACTCTCGGCATGATAGCCGTCAGACTTCGTGAGTCAGTTACTTCAGTGTGCGGAAATGTGTCGAGTGTCAGTTTCTGTGGAGGAACATATGAGACTGTGTAAAAATGTGTAGAGTGTCAAGTGTAGGTGTTGGGTACGAGCCACTCACGGAAAAGGCAGTCGCAAGCGTGGGGCGGTCGCTAGTCGGCCTCCCACGCTCGCTAGGACACGCCCGAGGAGCAACCCGTCGCCCTGTGCCTAGCGTCAAGACTGCTCTGAGGAGCAGGCACACAGCTACCTAGGGAAGTAACTCCCTACAACCTCCCCTCCTAAGGCCTCCGCCTGCGAAAAGGCGTCGGTAGGCAGGGGGAGATTGCCTCCAAGGAGTCTCCCTAGCACCCTAGGCCCCAGACGACTGCTTCCTATAAGCACCCCACTAGCGGGGCCCCCTTGAAGCAAGCCCAGGGGGTTCACCTTCGTACCATAGTCGTCCAGCTAGCGGGCAAAAGAATTGGAAGTAAAGAAAAGGGACAGTAAGAGAAAGCCCTGTGAATACTCAGTGCAAGGAGGACACCACCCGGAGGCCGCAGCTCGGTGGGCGGCTCCCTCGAACGCCGTAGGGCCCGTGGGTAGTGCCTCCCAACCCTGAGTAACAGGAAGTGTCTATTATAGGGGTGAAAAGCCCCTTTGTTATGGCAAAGGCAGTGAAGGAGGGACACACAAGGGCGGACTCACTACGAGAGGAGTCCCGGTACAAAAGTGCTGGCTGTCCCTTGTCTCATCAGCGGCAGTGAACAACAAGCCGTCGCAGACACCAAGTCCAGCTCCGATGTGTAGGCTGAGCACAGGAGAGCGTTGGAGACTAAGTTCAACTCCGTGTGCAGAAACTAATTCCACAAAGACGTGTGGAGACTAAGTCCAATAGCGCTGGCAAGCTAGCAGTAAGTATCGGTACGGAGCAAAGCGGGAGACGCGTGCGAGTTCCGACGTAGCAGGTGAAAGACGTGATCGTTGTGTCCGTGTGTCCTGTGTCATTTTTTTATTTTTATTTTTTTTTTGTTCAAGAAAAGTTGGGTGAAGAGATTTAAGAGTGGGTATAGAAGAAGAAAACAGTCAGAAAATGAGGGAAAGATGAAGATATACAGATCGTGGGCAGTCCACGTTGCTATTTTTCAAAATCTCGTGTTGCGTTGTGCCTGTTTCAAAAGTTTGGTTGGTACGGCTTATAATCCTGTGAGTGGATCAGGTAGAAGGTGGCTGTGATTTGGCGCAACCTGACTGGTTACCTCACTGCGTGGTCTGGTGCAGTGGAGGCAGCGATGTGATTGGCTGGTTCTGTATTTGCGGGCTCGCTGCGGTGATAGATGGCGTTGTTTTCCGTTTTTGTGTTGGAAATATCTGTAGATCTTGTGTTTGTAGATTCATAACTGGTTTTTCTTGTGTTATGTATAATGATTCCAGGAATAATTAGCGGCGTGAGTCTCTTTTACGGTCGATGATGGTATTATTTTCTTCGAGGTGTTTCCTTGTGGTGGTGGTTTTATGTGCCGCGCTGTAGTGGTTTTTGATCGTTCCATTTTGTAGGTGGTAGGTGAGTCTCCTCGACAAGATTGTCTGTTTTATCCCGATATAAGTTTGAGGTCCACGGTCCTCAATTTTACAGGTGTGTTTCTAGATGACATGGTCTTCTTGTAGGGGAGGTTTCTTCGTTGTTGTATTGTTTTTTTTTTATCAGCAGCTGTGATGTTTTCTTGGTGTTGTAGTTTATAATGAGTGAAATGGTGTGTTCTTCGTTTATAGGCTTGGCGTGGTGTTGTATAATGTTTTTGATGATGCGTTCATCTGTCATTTATTCTGTGGACATATTTTTTTGTAGTAGAGTAGTATCTTGTCCTTCTTCTCTGGCTTTTATTTCTTGTACCATTTATTTATAGCGTTCTTGATGGCGTTGTTGACTTGTGTTTCTGTACCCGTTGTTGATAAGTACTTGTGTGATACGTTCCAATTCTTGGTGAGTGTTGTACCACGATGAGCAGTGTGTGAGGGCACGTCTGATCTAAGCGTTGATGGTGGAGTTGCGGTGGCGTTGGGGGCATTCACTTTTACCGTTGCAACCAAGGATCCTGCCTTGGTTGCTGTCCAAAAGTAGATTCTGTATCAACGTATCGTTCCTCTTCAGGAAACATCTCTCTCTCTCTCTCTCTCTCTCTCTCTCTCTCTCTCTCACACACACACACCCACACACAAAGAGAGAGAGAGAGAGAGAGAGAGAGAGAGAGAGAGAGAGAGAGAGAGAGAGAGAGAGAGAGGAAACAGTTTTTTTAATAAACACCCATTTGAGAAGCATGTAAATAAGATCACTGGAGAAACATTCAGCTGAGAAACACGAAAATGTGATTCACCTATAAGTATTAATGAATATGTTATTGAATGAAAAAAAAAGAATAAATAGTGATTTATATAAGATTGGAATTCGTAGAATTCATCTGTTCACAAAAGTTTGAACAGAAAAATATGAAAAAAAAAATATATAAAAATAATCTAAAGAGCTTCAACTAAAATTCCTTTCAGGCTTATGAGGGTGAAGAGGTTAGGCATGACTACATTAAAAGAAAGAAAATAAAAATGGGAAAGAAGTGATTCGAAAGTTGGACGCGGATAATATCGTAATACCAGATACAACATGTACCAGAGGACGGATGTTTTTATTTATTTACCTATTTTTTTTTTATGGAAAAGGGAGAAGCTGGCCAAAGGCAACAAAAAATATAACAAAAAAGGCCCACTTGATTGCCAGTTCCCTAAAAAGTTACTATAGTTAACCAAAAGTCTGAGACAAATGTTTTGAAACCTGCCACTTAAAAAAAGTCAAGTCCGAGGAAGACATAAGCAGGCAGGGAGTTCCAGAGTTTACCAGAACAAGGTATGAAAGATTGCAAGTTCTGGTTAACTCTTGCATTATAAAGTTAGACAGAGTAGAGGTGAGAAGAAGAAGAAAGTTTCAAGAGCATAAGAAAAGAGGGAGGCTGCAAGAGGCCGCCAGGCCTACACGTGGTAGTCAGTCCCTGTGTATTTAAAGCTACCCAATTCCATCTATCATCCCCATCCATGAACTTATCTTTTTTTTTTAAAGCTCCCTATTGACTCAAGCCTAAATACATAACCACTGAGACCATTCCACTCATCAACCACTTTATTTGAAAACCAATCGTGCAGCGAGGCCGCAGGAGGAAGGGAGGCATGCATTTAGTAAGATAAAAAGAACAGTTAACATGAAAATAGCGGTAGTATATAAAAAGAGCTGCAACGATCCGCCCACATTAAAAAAAAATAAGATAAAAAAAAACACCTTTCCTCCGCAGAACAAAAACATAGTAGCGAAGAATGAATTTGTTAATGAGGCTGTTTGCGTCAAAATTGTTTATAACTGTAAAGAAAATCAGGATGAAAGTTGATATGGAGCACGATCCTAGTGTGGGTTTTATCCTGTAGCACGATCCTCTGCCTTAACTAGGTAAATACACACACACTCGAATATTACATAAAACTAAATTACAATAAATATATAAATAAAGCCAAATTAGCAGTAAGTACTACCTATATAAGTGTTTTTGCTATATTTATGAGAAATTTAATTTTGAAAAACACTGTACATCATAAATGTAAGGAATTAGTGTCAGTACGCCAAAATTTTTATTTCAGTGACATATCTTTTATGAGCTTTATATAGCATTTATTATTTTTTTTCACTTGGCAACCTCAACATGTGTAGATGTACTAACCTGTTGCTGTATGAATATATATATATATATATATATATATATATATATATATATATATATATATATATATATATATATATATATATATATATATATATATATATATATATATATAATGATAGCAAGTTTAGCATTAATAATCTTTTTGCTCTTTTTCTGATTAGGTCTTTATCCTTTTTCTTGAGTTGGTTTATGAGATCACCGTAGCTACTCATTTTGGCCAGAACGCGTTTTCGGGAGGCCAGAAAAGTGGACAAAGAAAAGAAGTCTTGCTTGGCTTCGGAGTCACGGATGAAACCGAAGCCAGACTTCCTATTGTACCACTTGAAGGTACCTCGGTGTTGCTGTGCTGCCATCGCAGAGGTGTTGCCGCTCTCGCTTGCCTGAAAGGAATGATACGGGAAGGTTTTTTTTGTTGATTGATTGTGGGCGTAAAATACCCACACGGGCTATGGTGGCCCGTTCTGGTCTTGGTTTGCTGGCTGTGTTGAGTGTTGGCAGTCTTGAAACAATCCTCTATCATGTCGGCAATGATCTTGTCGTAGCTTGGAGAGCAATTCTTGGTCGGTAGTGCCTCGTCCTGGCTGTTGGTGTACCACTGCCACAGGCCCATGCCCTTGGTGGTTGTAGCAGCGTCAGGGGTAGTCTTTTCTATATCCTTTTTATGTCGGCCTTCTTTAGGAGAAGGGGAAGTAGTGGTGTGGTGAAGCGGGTCTGTGGTGTGGCTGCGTAGGCTTGTGTCGGTTCCTACTACGTCCACGACCTCGTTTTCTTCCTCTTCCTCCTCCATGCCCGTTCCCTCCTCCACACGGTCTTCGTGGCGAGGTTCTTCTTTGGGCGGCTGGCGTCTTCTCTCTGTCTTTTTGGTGCGATGGCGAGTGGTGGTGAAGGCTTCCTCCGGGATGCTTATGGAAGGCAGACCGTTGTGCTTCAGCAGAAGCGGAATCAAGGTCTGCAGGCGGCGGGTGTTGTTGCCTGCAAGCACTTGTGCCATGCAGATGCAGGCCTTCATCTTGACCTACGCTTCTGCTGCTCTCCCAGCCCTGGGAGACGATTTAGGGCGGGAAGAAGGGCGTTCCAGGTTGCCTTCCCTGGTGACCTCTCTGGCCTCTGGACCCTTCTTCCCCTTGAAGCTGGTGAAGGTGGCGTGGTCTCCTTCTTGGGGTAAGACTTTCCTGAAGGATCTCTTCAGGCCAGAGTAATGTACAAAGTAGTCTTTGTTGGCTACGGATTCACGGATGAAGCCGTAGCCAGACTTCTTGTTATACCACTTGAAGGTACCCTGGTGCTGCTGCGCTGCCATCGCGGAGGTGTTCTCACTCTCGCTTGCCTGAGAGGAAATGGATTCGGGAAGGCGCGGAGGGCTGCTTAAATGCACTTTATGCGGTCGTGGCACCCGTCGCGGCCTGTGATTGGCTAGCGGTCGTGGCTCCCGTCGCGGAATGTGATTGGCTAACGTTTCTTATCTCTGATCTTCGCATGCTAGGAAGCGCTTACAAATCGACGGCCTGTTTGTTCAATGTCGGGTTTTTCTCTTTGATGATCGAAAGAGGCTCTCTTACCTTGAAAAACTCTACATCAAAGAGAAAAACCCGACATTGAACAAACAGGCCGTCGATATATATATATATATATATATATATATATATATATATATATATATATATATATATATATATATATATATATATATATATATATATATATATATATATATATATATATATATATATATATATATATATATATATATATATATATATATTAAGTCAATGCCGCTCGCTGGGAGTTACTCGGCACGGGAATGGAGCCTGCATAGAGACTCGCGAGGCTTGACCACTTGGAGTGGAGCCATACGGTAGGCGATGCGACGCTCACCCCGGTGTATGCGCCCCCATGATTGAATATATATATATATATATATATATATATATATATATATATATATATATATATATATATATATATATATATATATATATATATATATAAACCTCATATTCCTTTCCTCACCGAAACACAGCTGTCTGAGGCAACTGACAGTAGCCCCTTCTCTGTTCCCCCTACTTTCTCTATTCTCATTTTCATTCCAAAGCTGGATGTTGCGTCTATGTACGCAACGACTTAACTTGCTCTCGTGCCCACGCTCTTGAGTCTTCCAAAATTTCCACCATCTGGCTACGACTTAACAGTCACTCTCAAACTAAATTCATCTGTGCTGTTTATCTCTCTCCCTAACTCTTCTGACTATAGTAATTTATTCGACTACTTAACTTCTAAAGTGGAGCACATTCTGTCCCTCTACCCTTTCGCTGAGTTTTCCATTCTTGGAGATTTCAATGTTCACCACCAGCTTTGGCTTTCCTCTCCCTTCACTGACCACCCTGGTGAACTAGCCTTCAACTTTGTTATCTTCCATGACCTAGAGAAACTGGTGCAACACCCTACTCGTATTCCTGACCGTCTTGGAGACACGCCCAACATTCTTGATCTCTTCCTCACCTCTAACCCTTCTGCTTATGCTGTCACCCTTTCATCTCCGTTGGGCTCCTCCGATCACAATCTCATTTCTGTATCTTGTCCTATTTTTCCAATCCCTCCGCAGGATCCCCAAAGCGAAGGTGCCTCTGGCGTTTTGCCTCTGCCAGTTGGGGGACCTGAGGAGGTATTATGCTGATTTTCCTGGAATGATTATTGCTTCCGTGTCAGAGACCCATCTCTTTGTGCTGAACGCATAACAGAGGTGTTAGTATCTGGCATGGAGGCGTACATTCCTCATTCTTTTCTCAACCTAAACCTTCTAAACCTTGGTTTAACTCAGCCTGTTCTCGTGCTATACATGATAGAGAGGTTGCCCACAAAAGGTACTTGAGCCTTCCATCTCCTGAATCTCATGCACTTTATATCTCTGCCCGGAATCATGCCAAGTCTGTTCTTCAACTTGCCAAACACTCTTTCATAAATAGGAAATGTCAAAATCTTTCAAACTCAAACTCTCCTCGTGACTTCTGGCATCTAGCCAAAAACATCTCAAATAACTTCACTTCTTCATCTTTCCTCCTTTATTTCATCCTGATGGCACCACTGCCATCTCTTCTGTCTCTAAAGCTGAACTCTTTTCTCAAACCTTTGCTCACAACTCCACCTTGGACGATTCTGGGCTTGTCCTCCTCTCCTCCTCCCTCTGACTATTTCATGTCTACAATCAAAATTCTTCGTAATGATGTTTTCCATGCCCTTGCTGGCCTAAACCCTCGGAAGGCTTATGGACCTGATGGGGTCCCTCCTATTGTTCTCAAAAACTGTGCTTCTGTGCTTGCACCTTGCCTGGCCAAACTCTTCCAACTTTGTCTATCGACTTCTACCTTTCCTTCCTGCTGGAAGTTCGCCTACATTCAGCCTGTTCCTAAAAGGGTGACCGTTCTAACCCCTCAAACTACCGTCCTATAGCTTTAATCTCTTGCTTGTCTAAAGTTTTTGAATCTATCCT